>NC_037677.1:90991114-91180658 GCF_003255815.1 Theropithecus gelada
TTTTTTTGTATTTTTTAGTAGAGACGGGGTTTCACCGTGTTAGCCAGGATGGTCTCGATCTCCTGACCTCGTGATCCGCCCGTCTCGGCCTCCCAAAGTGCTGGGATTACAGGCTTGAGCCACCGCGCCCGGCCGACTTTTTTTTTTTTTTTTTTTTTTTTAAGATGGAGTCTCACGCTGTCACCTGGGCTGGAGTGCAGTGGCGGGATCTCAGCTCACTGCAACCTTCGCCTCCTGGGTTCAGGCGAGTGTCCTGTCTCAGCCTCCCAAGTAGCTGTGATTACAAGTGCCTGTCACCACGCCCAGCTAATTTTTTGTATTTTTAGTATTGACACCGTGTTGGCCAGGCTGGTCTCAAACTCCTGACCTTGTGATTTGCCCGCCTTGGCTTCCCAAAGTGCTGGGATTACAGGCGTGAGCCACCGTGCCTGGCCAAGACTTTTGAGCCATAACCACAATACAGTTATCACACTTTTGAAAGTCAATGGTAATTCCTTAATATTTAAATTTCTCAATAGGCTAATTTTTATTTTTAGGGATGGGGGCTTGCTGTATTGACGAGACTAGAGTGCAGTGGCTATTCCTGAGTATTGTCATAGTGACTACACCTCAAACACCTGGGCTCACATGATCCTCCTGCCTCAGTGTCCCGAGTAGTAGTACAGGGAGTATAGGCACTTCCCACTGTGATCTGCTTAGCTCATACCTTTTTAAAAAATGATTGGTTCAAATCAGGATCCAAAAAAGTTACATAAATTGCGTTTGATTAATGTGTGTCTTAGTTCTCTTTTAGATGTAGAGTGTCTCTCATCTTTTTTAAGAAACATTATTTGTTGAAGAAAATGAGTAATTCTGTATAATTCCCCACATTCTGGACTTTACTGATTGTATCCCCATGATTTCTCTGCCTCTTGTGTTTCCTGTTAACTATAGTAACTATAAGTTAAATACAGAAGTTTGTGATTAAGATTTTTTTTAATTTTTGTTTTTTTTTGTTGAGGGAGGTAGGGTCTTGCTCTGTTGCCCAGGGTGGAGTGCAATGGTGCCATCTCGGCTCGTTGCAACCTCTGATTCCTGGGCTCAAGCAATCCTCCCACCTCATCCTCCTGAGTAGCTGGGACTACAGGTGTGCACCACCAAGCCCAGCCAACTTTTATATTTTTTGTAGAGATGGGATCTCACCATGTTGCCCATGCTTGATTTTTAATAAGAATACTTCATTGGTGCTATTTATAGATTTTGATTTATTTCTAAATTGTTCTTTCAAAAGTTTCATTTTATCTACTCATTTTACAGGACAGCTTTATCAGTTCCTGGTATAAATTCCTTTTAGCCTCAGCCTTAGAATATGAATATCTATATGTGTATAATACTTCATATGCACACGATATACACATATTCCCATGTGTATATATGTGTGTGTGTCACCTACTTACATGTCCTGTTACTCTTCTATGAATCTTAAATTTGATAATGCTGTTTTGAATCTACTTCATCCCCTATACCTTCTGTATTCTCTCTGCTTGAAATCTACCCTCACTATCTTGAATGAGGAAGCCTGGTGACAACTTTTTAGATAATTTTATGTAAGATAATTATTTGCTAAGCCACCCAGTGACACTCAGGTATTATTTGTCTCCTTACCATCAGCATCTAGTAGGTACTTCAAAATCAGAGCACTTTATTCTGTATTTTTAATCTATCTGTCTTTGCCTCTTACCCAGGAATGCAAACTCAGATGTCTATCCACAGAGGTCTAAAGTGGGCTGTAAC
This sequence comes from Theropithecus gelada, assembly GCF_003255815.1. Taxonomy (NCBI): domain Eukaryota; kingdom Metazoa; phylum Chordata; class Mammalia; order Primates; family Cercopithecidae; genus Theropithecus; species Theropithecus gelada. Next base: position 90,992,888 of record NC_037677.1, read on the forward strand.
ATGGTTTGCCAGACTTTTTCTGTAAATAGCCAGATAGTAAATATTTTTAGCTTTCGAGTAGTTTTGTGGGCAACTACTTAACCGTGTACTTTGCTATTGTCACTTGAAAGCAGCCATACACAAACCGAAAACAAGTGACGCCGACTTTGTTCCAATTTATCCCATTTCTTTGCTTTTAAAAAAGTACCTATGTATTCGCTTAGCTGGAGTTGGTGTACAGGCTGTAGTTTGCTGACCACAGGACTAGAGGTTTGTTGCCATGTGTGAATTTGTACTTAATCTCAGACTAAAAGAAAGAAAAGCTGGAAAACCACTGTATTTGATGAAATATCCCATTGTATAAGTGTTCCCAAATTAGCTTAGAATGTTATGAAATATTATGAGCCAGTAATGTTTATAGGCTTATTTCTGCCTGAAGACCACTAGTTTTAGATCTCTATATTTTAATTATCTTGAGAATCTCATCCTCATTGCCTGGCAAAATAAGCACAGAATAAATGCTTGTTGAATAAATAAATAAATAAACCTCATACATTATTAATTTGTTTTTGTTTTCTCAAACTATTAGGAAATTTTGTCTGTGGCTAAAAAAAATAAAAAGGAGAACGAGGTAAGAGATTTATAAGATTAAGTTTAGAAGTCATATTTACTCCCCAGTTATTAGTCCTTTTTCTGTAATCACCAGTGTACATTTTTCTCACTTTATCCCGTTTCTTTGCTTTAAAAAAATACCTATGTATTCATTTCTTCCATATCCAACATTTTTCTTTTTTATGTATCAACTTTAGTTAGGTATTTTATTGCATGATTCTTGATGTATAAGTGTTAATTTATGGGTCTAGCAATGTTGCTTTTAACTTGTGAATCTGGCAGTGATACAACTGCTCGTAGCCATGTGGATATAAACCATGAGTCATCTTATGGAAGCTGTGAGGGATGCCTTTGATGAGGGATGCCTTAATCTTGCTTCAGACCTTAAAGATTTTTTAAGTTTCTTACAAGTTCTGTTTGAGAAGGCTTGATTTTCGAGCAACCTCTTCACTTATCCCATTTTATGTAGAGAGGTTCCTTGTTATCTCACTTTTTATTGCTCAAGTACTGAAAATTACCAGGTTGCATAGGGAAGCAAAATAATCATGACATGAAAATATTCATGAATGGATGTGAACTTCAAGTAGTTAATTTACATATTAAAGATTTTTAGGCCTTTGGGAAATTAATGTAATGTTTATAAAATGAGAGATACTCTATTTGGTCATACAATTTTGTCCAAAATTTATACTATAAAACTGTCTTGATTTTTATTCTTTTGTTAAGTATAAGGACTGGTTTATGGGTGCAGTTTAGTTGGATTTTTAAAGATTTAGTTAGATAAACATTTAGTTGGATTTTTAAGATAAAGTCTTGATGTAATCTTCTATAATTTACCATGGGATTTTGGCTTCATTTTATAACTTACAGTCAGTCAGGAAGAAATAATTGTTAAGTACTGTATTTTAATGAATTTTGACACTTGCGTACACTTGTGTAACTGCCATCCAAATGAAGGTATAGAACATTTCCATTGTAGAGGGATCTCTTCTGTGTTTTTCTAATTATTTTTCCACCCCTAAACCCAGAGGAGGCCACTTTGTACACCTTTTATAGGATAACTTATTATTTCCCTTCCACTCAACATGTCTATGATACTCATTTATGTTGTTGAGCATTTTAATAACTGGTTTCTTCTTATTGTTGACTAGTATTCTGTTGAATGAATGTTACAATTTTCTCATCCATCCCCTTATTGATGGGCATTTGGGTTGTTTGCAATTTGTGACTTTTATGAGTAAGGTTGCTATAATAATTTGCATGCAAGTCCATGTGTAGACATGTTTTCATACTTTTTGCCTGTGTACCTGGGAATGGAATTGTTGTGTTACATGGCAAATGTATGTTCATAAGAAAGTAGATTTGTTCCCCCCAAGGTAAATGCATCATTTTATTCTCTTGCCAGCAATGTTTGAAAATTCCAGCTTATATTATTGTCAGCATTTGATAGTCTTTTTAATTTCAGCTATTTTATTAAATGAGAAATGGCAGTGTGTGTGGTTTTTAACTTGCATTTTCCTAATTACTACTGAAGTAGAGTATATTTTTATGTTCTTGATGACTGTATGTTTTCTTTCTTTCTTTTTTTTTTTTTTTTTTTCTTATTCTTTTTGAGATGGAGTCTTGCTCTGTCGCCTAGGCTGGAGTGCAATGGTACGATCTCGGCTCACTGCAACCTCCATCTCCTGGGTTCAAGCGATTCTCCTGCCTCAGCCTCCCAAGTAGCTGGGATAACAGGTGCACGCAACCACGCTCAACTAATTTTTGTACTTTTAGTGGAGACAGGGTGTCACCATTTTGGCCAGGATGGTTTCGATCTCTTCACCTCGTGATCTGCCCGCCTCGGCCTCCCAAAGTGCTGGGATTACAGGCGTGAGCTGCCATACCTGGCCTATATGTTTTCTTTTGTAAAGTATCTGTTAGTATCTTTTGCCCGTCTCTTTTGCCCGTCTTATTTATGCATACTGTATTTTCTGTGTAACAGTTTAATAAATTATTGAGTGTCACAATATTAGAAGTTTGGAAGAAAGGTGTAATTCTAATGATCTTTTCAAAAGTATGTGCCTGATTTTAATTTGTAAGGGTTATTCTCAGATTTTTTATATTTTATTTTATTTTATTTTAGTTTTTTGAGGCAGTCTCCTGTCACCCAGGCTGGAGTGCAGTGGTTGTGTTCATGGCTCACTGCAGCCTTGACTTCCTGGGTTCGAGTGATCCTCAGCCTCCCGAGTAGCTGGGATACAGGCAGTTGTGTACAACCAAATCCGCTAATTTTTTGTATTTTTAGTAGAGACAGGGTTTCGCCATGTTGTCCAGGGTGGTCTTGGACATCTGGATTCAGGTGATCCTCCTGCCTCAGCTTCCCAAAGTGCTGTGATTATAGGATTAGCCACTGTGCCAGCCTGTTACTGTTTTTTTTTTAGTAGCTTTTCATTTGTAGAGGGATGGAGATGTCTGCAGTTTTTTAATCCAGATGTGATCTTAGTCTTCTATACTTAATGATTATAGGACTCAGTAGGGTTTGTTAGTTCCATTTTCTGATAAATGGTGGCATACAGCAGCATTTTGTATAACACATCTTCTTAAACTTTTTTTCTCTACAGGATGAAAACTCCTCTACTAATCTCTGTGTAGAAAATCTTCAGAAAAATAAAGATTCGAATAGTATAATTAAAGATAGATTGTCTCAAACGGTTAGGCAGAATACTAAATTCTTTTTTGACCCAGTCCGGAAGTGTAATGGTCAGCCAGTACCTTTTCAACAACCAAAGCACTTCACAGGAGGAGTGATGCGATGGTACCAAGTAGAAGGCATGGAATGGCTTAGGGTAATGAATTGTAATTTTTAATACAACATACTGGTTTTATTTCTATAGTAGCCTAATAATGTGATGTACCACAAGTGGAGTCATTTCTGTCATGTTTCATTATTATACATTTGTGTGTGAATACCTACTTTTTGATTTCTTTAACCTGAATTTTTAGACGTGGAAATTACCTTGTTAATGACTTCCAACACTTTTATGGCTTTAATAAAGGATTTTCCACAGTGTTGTTATAATTTATGGTGTGAATATATCAGTTTTAACATAATTCTCATCTTTGGGTGTGATTTTTTTTTTTAAAGAAAAGAAATAAAATATTGTAACCCTGTAGTTGCTTATATCCGAGTTTAAATACAGTATCTATTATTTCATCCAGATGCTTTGGGAAAACGGAATTAATGGCATTTTAGCAGATGAAATGGGATTGGGTAAGACAGTTCAGTGCATTGCTACTATTGCATTGATGATTCAGAGAGGAGTACCAGGACCTTTTCTTGTCTGTGGCCCTTTGTCTACACTTCCTAACTGGATGGCTGAGTTCAAAAGATTTGCACCAGATGTAAGACATGCTTCCTTATGTTAAAATTATAATTTTACATGTTTTTTTATGCTTTGTTGTTGTAGGAATTAAATTGTAGAACTCCTATAATTATATTGGTTCCTGTATAAATATTTTGTCTGATTTGACTTAATCTGTAGAGTACCCTCATTTAAATTTATATAGTATAGGTTTTGGAAATCCCTGACATCTTTCCTAAAATATTCCAGAATGATTTTCATTGCATTGGTTAATTTGATTCAACTGAGACAGACTTAGGTAGAGATTTTATTAAAAATTCTGCTTATTCTTCACTTGATCTTTGCCAAAAGGCTGAGAAGAGAGGAAGAGAGTTTTCTGTTTTTTGCAACTTTTTTTCTATACACGTTACCTTCTGCGTTTTTTTTTTTTTTTTGAGATGGAGTCTCTCTTGCCCAGGCTGGAGGACAGGGAAGCAATCTTGGTTCACTGCAACCTCTCTCTCCCATGTTGAGTTGATTCTTGTGCCTCAGCCACTCGAGTAGCTAGGACTACAAGCATGTGCCACCATACCCAGCTAATTTTATGTTTTTAGTAGAGACGATGTCTTGCTGTGTTGGCCAGACTGGTCTTGAACTCCTGGCCTGAAGAGATCCGCCCACCTTGGCCTCCCAAAGTGCTGGGATTATAGATGTGAGCCACTGTTACCCCCGCACCCAGCCCTTCTGCACATTTTTGCCTTATGAGAAATTCTAGAAGTAGTGTCACCATCTGCCTCATTTTTTTATATATATATATAATTTATTTATTTATTTTGAAATGGAGTCTCTCTGTCACCAGGCTGGAGTATAGTAGCTGGGACTACAGGCGCGCACCAGCACACCTGGCTAATTTTTTGTATTTTAGTCGAGGCGGGGTTTCACCATGTTGGCCAGGATAGTCTCGATCTCCTGATCTTGTGATTCACCCACCTTGGCCTCCCAAGTGCTGGGATTACGGGTGTGAGCCACCGCGCCCGGCCTATATGTATTTTATGTATTTATGGGTTTTTGTTGTGTGTGTGAGAGAGTTTGGCTCTTGTTACCCAGGCTGGAGTGCAATGGCACTATCTCGGCTCACTGCAACCTCTGCCTCCTGGGTTCAAGCGATTCTCCTGTCTCAGCCTCCCAAGTAGCTGGGATTACGGGTGTGCACCACCACGCCCAGCTAATTTTTTATTTTTAGTAGAGACAGGGTTTCTCCATGTTGGTCAGGCTGGTCTGGAACTCCCGACCTCGGGTTATCTGCCTGCCTCAGCTTCCCAAAGTGCTGGGATTACAGGCATGAGCCATCCCGCCCGGCCCTTGTATTTGTTTTTATGACTTTATTATTTTTATTTTTTCTTCAGACCGGATGTTGCTCTGTTGCCCGGGCTGGAGTGCAGTGGCCATTCTGGCTCACTGTGGCTTTCACCTCCTAGTCTCATGTGAGCCTGCTATCTCATACCTGAGTAGCTCATGTGAACCTCCCATCTCACTCCACTGGGTGAGTAGCTAGCACTACAGGTGCGTACCACCACACCCAGCTAATTTTTGTATTTTGTGTAGAGATGGGATTTCTCCATGTTGCTCAGGCTGATCTCGAACTAGTCGCAGACTTTAGAGATCTGCTTGCCTTGGCTTCCCAGAGTGTTGAGATTAGAGGTGTGAGCCATTGTGTTGGGCCTGACCTTTTTTTTTTTTTTCATTTTTCTCCCATAGTAGTTCAATGATTTGTTAGAATTGCTTGGCTTATTTTGCTATAGAAAAATAGAACTGAAATTTTAAATTATATTTTTTCCCTCAGAATGATTTATATTCTCTAAATAGTCAATTTTTACATTTTGTTCTTAAGTTTGATATAAATCAATATAAAATTTTTCAGATTCCTACAATGTTATATCATGGAACCCAGGAGGAACGTCAAAAATTGGTAAGAAATATTTACAAACGGAAAGGGACTCTGCAAATTCATCCTGTGGTAATCACGTCATTTGAAATAGCCATGAGAGACCGAAATGCGTTACAGGTACAAATGATCTTCATTGTTTTCTTTGTAATACGTAAAATATGTTTTTCTTAATTTATACCACTTTCTTACCATCTGGGAGCATTTGTCTAATTTGTTGTTGTTGAAATTATATATTGTGCATATACTTGTAGAATCTGGAGACTTTTATTAACAGAATGATTGAGATGAAGGCCGTCATTTGTAACAATATAATTAAAGCTTATGGCAGTTTAACATATGGCTTAGAATCATCCAGAAATAGACCTAATCTCTGAATGTATTACAGATATATTTGTGACAGTTACTTTGAATATACAGAATTTACCTATTGTATTTTAATCAAATAAGAGTATTTGAAGACAAGTTATTTTTAGAGTATCTTATTGGACTATTTGTTAACATTTTCATTTGTTTTCTTGATGTTGTAGCTACTTACTTAAATAATTTCCTGTTAGCATAACACAATTGAAAAATTGTGCCTTCTTCTTTTGTGCCTTCTGTTAATTCATTTATTGATGTTTCGAACTTCTTCCTCAATGCTCTACCTCATTCATTTATAATTCTTGACTGCTTTGTTTTTCCTTTCTCTGGCCGTGTGAGAACCCTCTTAGTGCGGTACCCTTAGGTTTATCTTGCTTGGAAATAGGAAAGTACTTAATGGTTTCAACATAAAATTAAAACACATAAGTCGTAAGTGGAATAATTATGACTTGCATAATTATGACGAGTATTGTCAGGTTTTGCGTGTGTGCTGGTAAAACTTTGGAATATGATTTGCAGAAATCTTAGCTCAAGAGTTTAGCAAAGTTGACAAATGTGTACAGCATTAAAAAGTATTTAAACCAGGCCGAGCTTGAAGGCTCATGCCAGTAATTCCAGCACTTTGGGAGGGTGAGGTAGGCAGATCGCTTGAGGCCAGGAGTTCCAGACCAGCCTGGCCAACATGACAAACCCGTGTCTCTACTAAAAATACAGAAATTAGCTGCGTGTGATGGTGCACATCTGTAATGGCATGAGGATTGCTTGAACCCGGGAGGTGGAGGTTGCAGTGAGCTGAGATTGCGCCACTGCACTCCAGCCCGTGCTACAGTGACAGTCTGTCTCAAAAAAAAAAAAAAAAAATTCAAACCAGCAGTCTGCAACCATTTGGCACCAGGAACTGGTTTTGTGGAAGACAAGTTTTCCATGGACCATGGGTGGGGGATGGTTTCAGAATGATACAAGTGCATTACAATTATTGTGCACTTTATTTTTATTATTATAAAATTGTAATACATAATGAAATAATAGGGCCGGCCGTAATGGCTCACGCCTATAATCCCAGCACTTCAGGAAGCTTAGGTGGGCAAATCACTTGAGGTGAGGAGTTTGAGACCTTCCTGGCCAACATGGTGAAACCACATCTCTACAAAAATACAAAAATTACATGGGCACAGTGGCCCAGCTCCTTGGGAGGCTGAGGCAGGATAATTGCTTGAACCCGGAAGGCAGATATTGCAGTGAGCGGAGATCACGCCTCTGTACTATAGGCTGGGCAACTGAGTAAGACACTGTCTCAAAATAATAATAATAATTTTATAACTCACCATAATGTAGAATCAGTGGTAGCCCTGAGCTTGTTTTCCATCTAGGGATGATGGGAGACAATGACAAATCATCCAACATTAGATTTTTATAAGGAGCGCACAACCCAGATCCCTTGGATGTGCAGTTCGCAATAGGGTTCATGCTCCTATGAGAATATATTGTCTCCTGATCTGACAGGAGGCGGAGCTCAGGCCATAATGTGAGCAGTAGGGAGTGGCTGTAAATATAAATGAAGCTTCCTTTTGCTGTAAATACTCATAAAGCTTCCCTCCTTCACAGGTGCTTACTTCCTGCTGTGTGGCCTGGTTCCTAACATGCCATGGACCCCTACAGGTCTGTGGCCTGGGGGTTGGGGACCCCTGATATAAACCATTTCTTTACAGTAAAAGTAATATATACCAATTTTTTTAAAGGGTAGTGTACAGGAAGATGTAAAAGCACCTATAATTCTACCTGAGAACTACTACTTTTTTTTTTTTTTTTCTTCCTGTTTTTGAGACGGAGTCTTGCTCTGTCGCCCAGGCTGGAGCGCAGTGGCACGATCTCGGCTCACTGCAAGCTCTGCCTCCCAGGTTCACGCCATTCTCCTGCCTCAGCCTCCCAAGTAGCTGGGACTACAGGCACCCCTGCCACACCCGGCTGATTTTTTTGTAATTTTAGTAGAGACGGGGTTTCACCTTGTTAGCCAGGATGGTCTCGATCTCCTGCCCTCGTGATCTGCCCACCTCAGCCTCCCAGAGAACTACTTTATACTCAATAATTATAGCTAACACGTAGGTATAATTTACACATATGATCATACTATACATTCATTTTTTTTTTTGGTCCGAGGCAGGGTCTCACTTTGTCACCCAGGCTGGAGTCCTGTGGCATGATCTCAGCTCACTGTAGCCTGAACCTCCTGGGCTCAAGTGATTCTTCTACCTCAGTCTCCTGAGTAGCGGGGACTACAGACGTCTGTCACCACACCTGTTTCTTGTATTTTTTTGTAGGGACAGGGTGTCTCAAGCCATCCACCTGCCTAGGCCTCACAAAGTGCTGGGAGTACAGGTGTGAGCCACTGCTTCCGGCCTGCATTCACTTCTGCAATTTGTGTTTTCTACTCAGTAATATAACATGAAGACCCTTCTAATCTGTTTTCCGTACCCGTCCTGTAATGAAATAGTTAAGCTTCCTTGTCCATTTCATTTGCCAGTGGCTAGAAACTTTCGAGTTTTCCATTTCAGTGAGCTTATGTTATCATTTCAAAGATCTTAGCTTACTCTGAGTGTGAGGTTCCAGGGCTTTTGTTGCTGAGTGCTAGCGGAAGTGACTGAGTTCACTTGCTAATTTGGCTTTCAGATTGCTCATCATTTGTTTCCTTGTTTTTTTTTTCCTCTTACCTACCCATTATAAAAGGATATATTTACATATAAATTTTTTTTTTTTTTTTTTTTTTTTTTTTTTTTTTTTGCTCTGTTGCCCAGGCTGGAGTGCAGTGGCGCAGTCTTGGCTCACTGTAACCTCCGCCTCCCAGGTTCAAGTGATTCTCCTGTCTCAGCCTCCCAAGTAGCTGGGATTACAGGCACTCACCACCACACCAGGCTATTTTTTGTATTTTTAGTAGAAACGGGGTTTCACCATGTTGGTCAAGCTGGCCTCGATCTCCTAACCTTCTGATTCCCCTGCCTTGGCCTCCCAAAGTGCTGGGATTACAGGCATGAGCCGCCATGCCTGGCCCAATTTTTTTTTTTTTTTTTTTTTTGAGACAGTCTCACTCTGTCACCCAGGCTGGAGTGCAGTGGCAGGATCTCAGCTCACTGCAGCCTCCGTCTCCCTGGCTCAAGCAATTCTCCTCCCTCAGCCTCCTGAGTAGCTGGGATTACAGGCATGTGCCACCACGTCCGGCTAATTTTTGTATTTTTAGTAGAAATGGGGTTTAACTAAGTTGGCCAAGCTGGTCTCAAACTCCTGACCTCAGGTAATCTGTCTGCTTCGGCCTCCCAAAGTGCTGGGATTGCAGGCCTGAGCCACTGTGCCCGCAAAGGATATCTTATATTTTTATCTGGCATTGTTAGATAGCTGTCTTACAGTGAGAGATAATTCAGGTTTTCTGGTTTTACCATATTGCCAGGAAAATAAATCTCTTCCTAGTTATTTTAATAAAGAAGACACAATACTATAAACTTTTTTGATTCTTTTGGGATATATAAAGCAAAATGCAAAACATTCTCTATACTCTTTCCTCAATTTGTCAGTCCCATTTTTTAAGGATACCTATATTTTTTAGATTGTTATTTATATTTCCAGAAATACTTTGTATTTCTGTATGTTAATATAAATTAGATTAATTATAAATTTTCCTGATAAAGATATGTGAGAAATCACAGATATTAAAATGAGAAAGTTAAAACATTTTCATGATAACTTTGTGAAAGTGAATGGGTGACTTTCTGTAAAAATATAAACTGCTTAAATAAAGAAGGGAAAATTCTAGTGCTATTTGATGTTTCAGTGCGTATGGAACTAATAAAAACTCAATTTTTAGTAGTATAGCATAACATTAATATCAAAACTTGGGAAAACATTAGAAAAGAAAGCTACAACTGCGTTGACTAAGGTCTGAATAGGGAAATCTTAAATTCAGAATAGGTGGAGTTCAAGCTTTATTGCGTATTTTAGTAGATAACTCTTCCAGGAACTGAAATATCTATCAATTTTAGGAATCCTTGTAAGTGGAGCAAATGAAAACATGATCATCTCAGTAGTTACTGAAATTACATTTGATAAAATTCAACATCCATCCCTCATAATAGATGTTTTATTTTTAGAATTCTTGTTAGAAAAATTGTGAGATCATTGTTTAAAAATCTTTTTCCTCAATTCATTTTCTAGCATTGCTATTGGAAATACTTAATAGTAGATGAAGGACACAGGATTAAGAATATGAAGTGCCGTCTAATCAGGGAGTTAAAACGATTCAATGCTGATAACAAACTTCTTTTGACTGGTACTCCCTTGCAAAACAATTTATCAGAACTTTGGTCATTGCTAAACTTTTTGTTGCCAGATGTATTTGATGACTTGAAAAGGTGGGTAAGCCAGTTATTTAATGATTTAACCTCAAAAATCTGTGCTGTTAGTTAAAATTACTTTCTTTTCAGTAACTGAATTAAAATGCCAAATATTTGGCAAGTTCTTTTTGGTGTATATTGTATGTTCTACTCCTGTCACAAATTATGTGAGAGCAGATTAAGAAAAGATTATTTAAAACTTACTTGCATTGGTTAAAGGAAGACTGCTGAATGCTACTTTAAGATAATATTTTTATAATAAGGTTCTTTTATGTGTTACCTCTGTAAAACATTTTAAGATGGATTTTTCTCATTATATCCTCATGAAACAACCAGGGACAATAGAGTTGTTAAATTATTCCCTATCTCATATAAAAGAAAACCTAGGTGTAGAGTTGTTACAAGGTAAGACTAGTTAGCACCAGAGCCGCAGTTAAAACTGAGGTCTCCCAATGTAAACATAGTGTTTTAATTCTCGAAACTATGTTTGAATCTTAGCTTATATAATAAAATCAGAAATAAAAGTAGTTTTCAGAAAGTAATTAGTAACTTCAGAATGGAGGAGGAGGTAATGTTAACATAATCTAAAACTGATTACAACGGAAATACAACCTGGACAAAAAAAGGTAATTTATACTTGTTTTGGCATCAGTGAAGGAAGTAAGCTAATTGGATGTGGAAATATTTTAAATTTTGGGAATTTATTTCAAATCTGGTTACCGAATGGTGTCTCAAGGTAGGCTACCTTATTGTGACTCTGGGCGCTATTACTGAAAGACAAGAATTCCAGGTACTATGCAGACATACTGAATTACAGTGTCAAGATAGGAGTTGAGAATCTGAGTTTTTTGAACATCCTTCTGGTGATGCAAGTTTGGGAACTTCTAGTCTACTGCATAAATGTTACTAGCATTTTCCACAGTTGGATGTAATGTTACCTATTATATATTATTAATCTGCATGCTCATACTTAATTGCTCATTGTGATATATATATATATTTAACAGTGGGAAGGAATAAGCATGTATAATATTGTCAAGTTATGTATATGTTGAATTTTAAAATATTGTAGTGGGCCATACTTAAGACTGGTGGAGAAAATCATATGACTTTGGTTTTCAGAGATAGTTCTCACTTTTGTAAAGTAAAATTATAAATATATACCTTAATCTTATTTGGTTTTTATACTACTGTACGGTTGTTAATCTATTTATAAATCAGAAAAGTGTTCCCTTTAGGCTCACAGTTCTTGATGGTTCAGAAATCCAATCAATTTATCTTTGTTGTTTGAATGTGTTCTTTTCCATTATAATTTTTAAAAATGGCACCTAAGGATTTGGTGCAACAATACTATGTTTCAGTATCACAGATTATTACTGTAAATAGTCATGTATCATGTTGACATAACTGAATTTATGTGGTTAACTTAAACATTTTTCTCTTCCAGCTTTGAGTCTTGGTTTGACATCACTAGTCTTTCTGAAACTGCTGAAGATATTATTGCTAAAGAAAGAGAGCAGAATGTATTGCATATGCTGCACCAGGTTTTCTATGTTTTCTTATTCTGCTTAACCATAGGCTCAATAGAGTATAAAAGGAACTCTGGAGATCACCTGTCTAATCCTTTGTAGTGGAGATTTGAAAAATGAAGGTCCTCCTACATTTAAATGCCTCCTTTGTTTTTTCTTCTCTTGAGTTTTATGACAGAGCTCAAGTGCTTACCTAAGTTTTGTCCTTTTCAGATAGTATGCTCATTTTACCCCAATGGTAACGGAGAATTTTGTCGAGCACAAAACAGAAATTTGTGGTTTTTATGGAATGGTTTTTATGGAATGCTTGCCAATAATCCTTTTATAATTTACATCCTTGCATGACTGCTGTCTCATCTATTTTTATTGCTTTCTGTAATCCCTACCCCATCCTACCTATCTTTAATTTACAGAAACATTATCTTTCAAAGGTAATCTAGGTAATGAGCCTGAAAAGCTTCTCAGTTGTGGTGTAGCAATTTTATTCGAAGTCTTTATCATTTTTTCTGATATTAAAGTTTATACATGTTCATGAGAAAAATGTGAAGCAGGAGAGAACTGAAAAGTAAAAATATCACTTCCTCTTAAAATTGTACTTCCTAGCAGTGTATGTGGAATGATTGTGTTGTGTTATATGACAGTCCAGACTCTTTTCTGTCTTTGTGTAAACATGTGTGTTTTCTCTATATTTTATGAAGAAAAAGATTGTAAAAATAAAATTATTCCTTAAGATAGTCTTTTAAACAGTTACCAGAAGATTATTTTCCTTTTACTACATGTAGATTTAAATCAGTGGTTTTTAATAACTGCTTATTATCCCATTTTCCTGTTCTACTATAATTAATTATACCTATATCTTCCTCTTCAAAATTTTCTACAATATAAACAAGGTTGTAGTATCTCTACTTAACACTACACCTTTGCCCATTACTGGCTATTTCCTTAGGAAAGAATTCCTAGAATGTATGTGTTAGAATTTACAGATGATGGCTTCTTTGAAGGCAAATTGCCCTCCAGAAAAGATTTATATGACATACGTCCATATGAAAATACTTATTTACTCAAGCTTCATACCAGTTTTGAGGTTAGAAGTCCTTTACAGTGTGTTGCAGAGATCAAAAAGGATGATTATTGCTGAATTGAGATGTTTATAGATAGTTCCTTGTGACCATATTCCAACATATGTTGGAATATTTATTTCTTAATGGTTTATAATAACTATGTTAAAATAAGTTAATGGTCTGTATGTTGTGAAGAATTTCTTTCCCCTCCTCACTTTTTGGGATAAACTTTGTTTATGGTGTCTTTTTGTGTGTTCATGTGCACAAGTGTGTGTGTTTATATTTAAAATTTTCTTTTTTTCCTACTGTGACTAGCCAATGATCGAAATTTCAATGTGCCAATAGTTATAGAAGTTTTTAAATGTCCCAGTATGAATTATTGGGGTAAATGACTTATTTAGGAAGAGATGTGTTTCGACATCACATCCTCATCAGTAGTTAAATCCATATAGTGTAGCAAAGGATTAAGTTTCTCTTCTTAGGAAATTTAATTAGAGAGTCAAGACAATGAATATTTATAGAATTGGTCACTTACAGATTACCTCACAGAGTATACAGGTAGATAGATATTCCTGAGAAATGATAATCTGCCTTTTGATTGAACATTTGTAGTGCTTGTCGTAGTTGATAATTCACTGGAATTATCCAGTGAATAATTGGAATTGAAGATAACTTCAAATTTCCATTAATATTAAGATATGATAATGGACTTTTATTATATCTATCCAAATTCAACAGTTTATCAAAAATAGGGGCAGTTTTTGAATGTTCTAGCAATAAGAATATTCTGTGCAATACTGTGCTTAAATTTGAGTTTATATTTTATGCTTTGTCCTAATTATGTTTTAATGCATTACTGGAGGAAAAAGCTTTCGTTCAAAATGAATTCAGATTAGTTGGAGATAGTTTTAAATCGCTAGTATATTTTCTTAACTATTTTCTATATGCAAGAATTCTTTCCTTTTTTTAATGCAATGTTTGCATAGAGACGGGGTTTCACCGTGTTAGCCAGAATGGTCTTCATCTCCTAATCTCGTGATCCACCTGCCTCGGCCTCCCAAAGTGCTGGGATCACAGGCATGAGCCACCGCGCCTGGCCGGAAGTGTTTTAACATGTTTATGAAACATTTACATATTTTTCCTGATTTGCCTGTGGGCATATTTGTTTTTGGATTGATGTCTGTAGATACCAACACTGGTAATGTGTTTACTGTCTCTGTCAATAGTCTGGTAATAGTTTGCATAAACATTGCATAGTAAAAAAATTTTTTTTTTACTTTCCATTTAAAGTTATCTAAGCTTGCTACTTTTCTATTTCCGCCCCATATGGAAGGCCAAAAGCAGTATAACTTTTACAAATTATGTATTTAAAATTTTTTATTTTAAAATTGTGTGTACACAGTAAGATATTTTTAAATATTATGAAAATTTAGAAAATAAAAAGTAAAAAGCAAAACTTTCTGTTTTCCTTCTGCACTTACTTTCTTATCTCCAAAGTATAACTAATAGATTTTTTTTTTTTTTTTTGGAGACAGAGTTTCACTCTGTGCCCAGGCCTGGAGTGCAGTGGCGCGATGTTGGCTCACTGCAACCTCTGCCTCCCAGGTTCAAGCTATTTTTCCTGCCTCACCCTCCTGAGTAGCTGGGATTACAGGCGTGTGCCACCACACCTGGCTAATTTTTTTGTATTTTTACTGGAGACGAGGTTTCATCATGTTGGCCAGGCTGGTCTCAAACTCCTGACCTCAAGTGATCTGCCCGCCTCAGCCTCCCAAAGTTCTGGGATTACAGGTGTGAGCCACCGCACCCAGCCAACAGATTTTTTTTTGTTTGTTTTTGGGAGACTCTGACATCCAGGCAGGAGAGTAGTGGTGCCATCGTTGGTCATTAGGTTGGTATCTGCAGCCTCCGACTCGTACTCCTGGGTTCAAGTGATCCTCCTGCCTCACCCTCCTGAGTTGCTGGAACCAAAGGTGCATGCCACCAGGTCCAGCTAATTTTTGGTCGATGGGTCTTGTATAACTCTTACTTGTTTCTGTCTGCTTAGAAAGCTTGTGTACTAGGAAAAACATACATAAATACTTTTTTTATACATGTGTTTCAGCGGTATGGTGTGCCCCTTCTTCTACATATTTGCCATTTCAGTTAACATCAAACTATAATATTTGTCAGTGGATGTGGTAGAAAAATATCTTGTTATTTCATGTTTTTCTTAAAGACATGGACATGTTTTATTTTTTTTATTTTTCTGAGACGGAGTCTCACTTCGTTGCCCATGCTGGAGTATAGTGGTGTGATCTCAGCTCACTGCAAGCTCCGCCTCCCGAGTTCACGCCGTTCTCCTGCCTCAGCCTCCCAAGTAGCTGGGACTACAGGCGCCCGCCACTACGCCTGGTTAATTTTTTCTATTTTTTAGTAGGAGACGGGGTTTCACCGTGTTAGCCAGGATGGTCTCCATCTCCTGACCTCGTGATCCGTCCGCCTAGGCCTCCCAAAGTGCTGAGATTACAGGCGTGAGCCACTGCGCCTGGCCGGACATGTTTGTGGGCATATTTATAAAACATTTACATATTTTTCCTGATTTGCCTGTGGACATATTTGTTTTTGGATTGGTATCTGTAGTTACCAACACTGGTGATGTGTTTACTATCTCTGGTAATAGTCTATGATTAGCCCTATACCTGTTGGGTATTTAAATCCAGAGTCCTGAAAATGAGCTTTATTATATATGATTACTATATGTAAACCATTGTTAGTATTTAAAGGTAGGAGTATAAAGAGTATACAATTTTTTATTTTTTATTATTATTACTTTTTTTGAGTCGAAGTCTCTGTCGCCCAGGCTAGAGTGCAGTGCCACGATCTTGGTTCACTGCAACCTCCATCTCCCAAGTTCAAGCCATTCTCCTGCCTCAGCCTCCGAGTAGCTGGGATTCTGTAATCCCCCCACCACACCTGACTAAAGTTTTTGTATTTTTCTTAGTAGAGACCGGATTTCACCATGTTGGCCAGGCTAGTCTCAAACTTCTGACCTCAGGTGATCTGCCCACCTCTGCCTCCTAAACTGCTGGGATTACAGGTGTGAGCTACCGCGGCTGACCTAGAGTATACAATGATTTCAAACAAGTGTTTGTTCTCTTTTAATGACCCAAATATTTTAATAATGGCATAATTGTCTGTTGCTTCTGTGTTCTTTTTATAAATGTGATAATCATTTGTAACCACCTCAGCTAATGAAAGAATAATTTTAAACCTGAAACTTTAGAACTTACAGAAGAAACTTGTATGTCTGCATCACTAGGTCAGCTGGCTTTTTACTGAGTCTAAAACCTCATTCTATTAAAAAATTTAAGTTTTTTTTAAAGCTTGTAGTTTTTTGGGTACATGGTAGGTGTATATATTTATGAGCTATATGTTTTGATATTGATACAGAAATGTAATGCATGATAATCATATCATGGAGAATGGGGTATCCATCCCCTCAAGCATTTATTATCCTTTTTTAATTTTAATTTTAATTATTCTGGATTAGTGATCCAGTTACACATGATCCAGCTATATATCTTTTTTTTTTTTTTTTTTTTGGTGGAGACAGAGTCTTGCTCTGTCACCCAGGCTGGAGTGCAGTGGCACATTCTCTGGCTCACTGCAACCTCTGCCTCCCAGGTTCAAACAATTCTCCTGCCTCAGCGTCTTGAGTAGCTGGGATTATAGGCACCCACCAGCAAGTCCAGCTAATTTTTGTATTTTTAGTGGAGATGGGGTTTTACCATGTTCACCAGGCTGATCTCAAACTCCTGACCCAGGTGATTCTCCTGCCTCAGCCTCCCAAAGTGCTGGGATTACAAGCGTAAGTCACTGCACCTGGCCTCCAGTTATACTCTTCCTTATATTTTAAAATGTAACAGTTAAATTACTGTTGACTGTAGTCACCCTTTTGTGCTACGAAATACTAGGTCTTATTATTTCTATTTTTTGTACTCATTATTTAAAAAAATTTTTTTAAATTTTTATTCATTTTTATTGTTTCCCCTTTTGTATGGTGCTGATAAAATCTAATTTTAAAAGTTGTGGGCTATAACTGAAACTTTAACCCTAAGAAATACAAATGCTACCTTTATATTTTTACTTTTAAAATTATTTGAGATAGATTCTTAACAGTTTTTAAGAGAAAAGTAAATTCTGAAATGCTGCTGACAAATACTGTGAATTTACCATTTGGTCTGGTCTGGGAAAATCTCAAGAAGATATTTTCACCTTTTGAGATTTGATATTACTTATATAGGAAGTCAAAAGATAAGGTAAAGGAGTATATGGGGACAGTATTCCTTGAAAAAATAAGAATGTTTAATACTCATATTTTTCTGTTCATGTTTTAATTTTAGATTTTAACACCTTTCTTATTGAGAAGACTGAAGTCTGATGTTGCTCTTGAAGTTCCTCCTAAACGAGAAGTAGTTGTTTATGCTCCACTTTCAAAGAAGCAGGAGATCTTTTATACAGCCATTGTGAACCGTACAATTGCAAACATGTTTGGATCCAGTGAGGTATAGTGGTTTTGAAATGTATTGAAAAGGAAACTTGACATAAAATTTCTCTTTTTTCCCTTTTTTTTTGAGACAAGATGTTGCTTTGTCACCCAGGCTGGAGTGCAGTGGCACAATCGCTGCTCACTGCAGCCTTTACCTACCTGGCTAATTTTTTTGTAGAAACTGGCTTTTTGCCATGTTTCCCAGGTTGGTCTCAGACTCCTGGGCTTAAGCAGTCCGCCCACCTTGGCCTCCCAGAGTGCTGGGGTTACTGGTGTTAGCAATTGCGCCTGGCCTAAATTCCAGTTTTAATGGCCCCTTGTTTATTTTCAGGACGTGGGTGAATTTGTATCTGGGGTATAAGGCCAAGTGGCAAAAGTTGTTTCCTAGTATCTGCAGTGCTGCTAAAATGTAAGTGATAATCCTTGTATTAATTACTTTGCAGTCATCTGGAATACTTATTAAAAATTTAGGCCTGGCACAGTGGCTCCTCATGCCTGTAATCCCAGCACTTTGGGAGGCCGATGCGGGCAGATCAACTGAGGTCGGGAGTTTGAGACCAGCCTGACCAACATGGAGAAACCCTGTCTCTACTAAAAACACAAAATTAGCTGGGCGTGGTGGCACATACCTGTAATCCCAGCTACTCAGGAAGGCAGAGGCAGGACAATCGCTTGAACCCGGGAGGTGGAGGTTGGAGGTGGAGGTTGCGGTGAGCCGAGATTGCGCCATTGTACTCCAGCCTGGGCAAGGAGAGCGAAAATCCGTCTTAAAAAAAATAAATAAAATAAAATAAAAATTTAGATTTCCGTGCAGATTAGCTCTAAACGCTTTCTGGGGATGAACTTGGAAATTCATTTTTAACAAGCACACAGTTATTTGAGAATCCCTGTACTAAGGACTTGGCAACTAGACTAATCTCCAAATATACAGCATCCAAAATCTGTATATTTGCTCCAAAATTTGAAACTTTGTGACTGCTGATACGACACTCCAAGGAAATGCTTACTGGAGTATTTCTGTTTTCCCGTTAGGGATGTTCAACCTGTACAGTTTCCTTGCTGAAGGTTATTGAGAACCAAAAGGATTAATAATCACTTTGATGATTATTATCACCCACCATATTATAGGAGACAGAGGTAGAATGTTATTATCATTTAACTCAAGGAGACCCTTAAGTTTTATTTAACTGTCCAGATTTTTTATTGTCCACTATGGACCTATAGATTTTCTTTTCAAAATATTTATTGTCATGCATTTTTAAACAATAGAACCACCAGACTCTCTTCTCCCTCTTTTTTTTTTTTTTTTTTTTCTTTGAGACAGAGTCTTGCTCTGTTGCCCAGGCTGGAGTATAGTGGCATGTTCTTGGCTCACTGCAAGCTCCGCCTCCCGGGTTCACGCCATTCTCTTGCCTCAGCCTCCCAAGTAGCTGGGACTACAGGTACCCGCCACCATGGCTGGCTATGTTTTTCTGTTTTTTTTTTTAGTAGAGATGGGATTTCACCATGTTAGCCAGGATGGTCTCGATCTCCTGACCCAGGTGATTCACCCGCGTTGGCCTCCCAAAGTGCTGGGATTACAGGCGTGAGCCCGGCCTCTTCTCTCTTTTTAATAATTAATTATAATTAAAGGAAAGGTCTAGCTATTTACAAATTTACATTATTTGTCTGTTAATGAGCAATTTCATGCAGTGTTAACCAGTCTGAAGAAATATCCTCTGTAGTGCAAATTTCTGGAGCCATATTTCATCTTTAAGGTATTGAATCCTTTTGTGTAAGTTCAAAGTAGTTTTATTCACCCTTCATTTTTCCCTATTGAGATACGAAGGCCCTTCCTCTTACTTTCAGATATTATCGTCCATGTTAAAATTAAACTAATTTCCTACAACATTTGTATTTGTCTATAGATTGTCATTGTGTACATAAAGTATGCCTTATTTTGTTTACATTTAGAACCTAAGGATATAGCTTTATAAACTGGCTTTCCTTTAATTCGTTCCCTTTTAGAAAGAAACAGTTGAGTTAAGCCCTACTGGTCGACCAAAACGACGAACTAGAAAATCAATAAATTACAGCAAAATAGATGATTTCCCTAATGAATTGGAAAAATTGATCAGTCAGATACAGCCAGAGGTGGACCGAGAAAGGTTTGAATTTGAAAATGAATTTAAGTATTCTTTAAACTGGGACCATTTTTTGTGTTTCTCATGTGTATGCATTATTTGTTTTGGTAGAACTGTTGTGGAAGTGAATATCCCTGTAGAATCTGAAGTTAATCTGAAGCTGCAGAATATAATGATGCTACTTCGTAAATGTTGCAATCATCCATATTTGATTGAGTATCCTATAGACCCTGTTACACAAGAGTTTAAGGTGAATACTATTTAATTGTAATTCACTGTTTTGATTTATATTACTTTTATATTGGTCGAAAATGTTACTTTGTTTTGATTATAATTATTAAAAATAAGTATGGTTCTATTTGTCATTAAGATTGTAATCCTTCAGTAAGCTAAGACAATCTTCTCTCCGAAATTTCAGAGAACCTTTTCAGGGTTAGAGAAATGGTCACTTTCTATGAGCAACTAGTTTTTTTAATTTTTTTATTTTTTATAGAGACAGGGTCTTGCTGTGTTTCTCAGTCTGGTCTCAAACTCCTGATTTCTCAGGCAATCCTGCCTCAGCCTCCCAGAGTGCTAGGATTACAGGCAAGAACCACCATGCCTGGCCTCTATGCAACTAATATTTTTATTTACATGTTTTATGTGAACAGCTAATAATTCTAAATTTAGTAATTGATTTGTACTCTGCATATTTACTTGCTATATTTTAGAGAGAGTGGTCATCTTTTCACTGTTTCATTTATTATTAATATGTGGCTTATCAAAATCAGCCTGGTTGCTCATTACTTAAAGATCAACAGATAGCTATAGAATAAAACTAATTTTTATTTGGAGGTTTTCACATTAAATAAATGAAGTTGCTTTCTTCGGTAGTTGATAGAAAGATAGCATAATATTAATAGAAATAAATTCTTAATAACCCTCAATAACCCTTGTTTTGAAGTAGTTTACAATAGACTTTTCCACTTCTGGCAATATTGACATTTTGGGCCAGATAATTCTTTCTTAGGAGGTAATGTTCTGTGCACTTAGGACATTTAGCAGCATCCCTGTCTTCTACCCGTTAGATGCCAATAATATTCACTTTCCTCAGTTACGACAACTAAAAAGTTTGCTGCCACCACCAAATATACCCTGGAGATAGGTGGAGGGCAAAATTGTCCCCATTTGAGAGGTGCACTGCTTTACATCTTTATTAGAGTAAGAAAGAAGACAAAACTTTCCCACTCAGATGGAAGTAGCTCTCTCATGAAGTCATTTCACCAGAAGGTGAAAGAGTCTTTATCCACAGTATTTGGATTACTTATCAGCTCCTGTATTTTCTCTAATTTCTGGTAAGAATTCTAGCAGTAGCTTACCTATACATTTAGTTGGAAATAATTCAATTATAAAGAATAAGCCTGAGTATGTACCCATTAAGTTTGACATAATTGTTCTCTTTCACAACGTCTTGGAGGGAGGAGTGTTGAGGTTAGATCAAAGTTATATTTGTATTTTATTTTGTTTTTGTGAAGTTGCTGGTTTTACGTTCTAGAGTACGTCTTTGAGTAATAACTATCTTCTGATTTACAAAGATTGAATAACAGGTCAGTTTTTAAGTTTTTTAAGTGACTTGGCATTGAAAATTGAACTTTCCAAATGGCTTTTGTTTTAACAAAGCAAATGACATTTTTCTCTCAATTTTTTCTCTCTTTGCCCATTTTTAAGATCGATGAAGAATTGGTAACAAATTCTGGGAAATTCTTAATTTTGGATCGAATGCTACCAGAACTAAAAAAAAGAGGTCACAAGGTGATACTTTTGATTGGAATTTTGAATTGTTCAATTATTTTTTTATTAATTGTTATAAATATTAAGATGTTTTATTTCAGGTGCTGCTTTTTTCACAAATGACAAGCATGTTGGACATTTTGATGGATTACTGCCATCTCAGAGATTTCAACTTCAGCAGGCTTGATGGGTCCATGTCTTACTCAGAGAGAGAAAAAAACGTAAGACTACTTATGTCATACATCCCAAACGATTCTTTTATAATTCCTATCTTGATTTCTGAAGTAATATTCTAAATAGACCCACAAATTGATAAAAAGATACAAATGACCAGAAACCCTGTGGTTTTATCAAAAACAAACATTTTGATTTAGTACTAAGAAGTCTTAATTTTTGATTCAAGTATATATATCTTCTGGCACAATCTTAATAATATCCTACTTAACCATCACTGTAAGAATATTGGGATAGGCCGGGCGCGGTGGCTCAAGCCTGTAATCCCAGCACTTTGGGAGGCCGAGATGGGCGGATCACGAGGTCAGGAGATCGAGACCATCCTGGCTAACACGGTGAAACCCCGTCTCTACTAAGAAATACAAAAAATAGCCGGGCGAGGTGGCAGCGCCTGTAGTCCCAGCTACTCGGGAGGCTGAGGCCGGAGAATGGTGTGAACCCAGGAGGCGGAGCTTGCAGTGAGCTGAGATCCGGCCACTGCACTCCAGCCTGGGCGACAGAGCCAGACTCCGTCTCAAAAAAAAAAAAAAAAAAAGAATATTGGGATAGTAGGAAATTTTTTGTCTTTTTGCCCTGTTCTTAACTTTCTCTTGTGAAAATATCAACTGTATGGCAAAGTTGAAAAGAAAAAAAGCAACTGTAAATCCGCCTACAATCTGCTGCTAACATTTGACTATACCTTTTTAAAAACACGTTTCCTGTAATAGCAGCGTTGCTGTATCCATTCAACATTTAATCCTGTTTTTTTTGGTGCATTTTAAAATAAATTATAGATGATACTACCCTTTTCCGTAATGACTTCAGCATATTTTATCTTTTGGGGTAAAATTTACATATACTGAAGCAAATAATGTATACATTTGCTGAATCTTTCTGACAAATGGCGTATGTAAATTTATACCTAATCCCTATTAAGATATAGATGTTACCATGAGCCCAGAAAGTTTCCTGTGCCCCCTTCTAGTCAGTTCACCCTCCCAGTCACCCCATGTGTAAAGACAACAACTACAATTTTTTCATCATTTTTTGATACTAGCTTCTCTTATTTAAACATTGTTGTGATACATGGTTTTTAACAAAATTAAGGTCTCTTTAATATAGGTGCTTGGATGATAAAAGGTAACAGCACAGATTTTGTTAACATAATTGTTTTATAGATCTGAATGATTTGTTTGGCCTCCTTTAACTCTTTAATAGTTGTAACAAAACATTTTTCTCCTTCAGTCTTGTTGGTAGATTTCTTTTAATCTGTTGTATTTACATCCTTTTTGCTTTTAGATGCACAGCTTCAACATGGATCCAGAGGTATTTATCTTCTTAGTGAGTACACGAGCTGGTGGCCTGGGCATTAATCTGACTGCAGCAGATACAGTTATCATTTATGATAGTGATTGGGTAAGTTGGATGTACCGAAAGGAATATGCTGATTATATTTCCATTTAGATTTTTTTTTTTTTGAAATGGAGTCTCACTCTGTCGCCCAGGCTGGAGTACAGTGGCATGATCTCGGCTCACTGCGGCCTTCACCTCCCGGGTTCAAGTGATTCTCTTTCCTCAGCCTCCCAAGTAGCTGGGACTACAGGTGTACACCCCCATGCCTGGCTACTTTTTGTGTTTTTAGTAGAGACAGAGTTTCGCCATGTTGGCCAGACTTGTCTCGAGTCCTTATCTCAGGTGATCCGCCCACCTCGGCCTCCCAAAGTGCTGGCATTATAGGCTTGAGCCATCACACCCAGCCTGCATTCTGAATTTTAAAAGTTTTTTGAGATGGAATTTCATTCTTCTTGTCCAGGCTGGAGTGCAATGGCGCAGACTCGGCTCACTGCCTGCGCCTCCTGGGTTCAAGTGATTCTCCTGCCTCAGCCTCCCAAGTAGTTGGGATAACAGGTTCCCGCCACCATGCCCAGCTAATTTTTGTATTAGAGATGGGGTTTCACCGTGTTGGCCAGGCTGGTCCCGAACTGACGTCAGGTGATCCACCCTCCTCAGCCTCCCAAAGTGCTGGGATTACCAGCATTACCAGCATGAGCCACCGCGCCCAGCCATTCTGAATTTTTAATTTTTAATTGTACATGTTACAAATTTACTTATCTATTTTGAAAAGATACCCATTTTCAGCTAAGAGTTATTTCTTCATAAAGT
Organism: Theropithecus gelada; assembly: GCF_003255815.1. Lineage (NCBI taxonomy): Eukaryota > Metazoa > Chordata > Mammalia > Primates > Cercopithecidae > Theropithecus > Theropithecus gelada. The sequence goes on from NC_037677.1 coordinate 91,016,879, forward strand.
TTTCTGCATGTAAAAATTGAATTTTTTTTTTTTACTTTTGTTTTTAGAGACAGGATCTCACTTTTATCACCCAGGCTTCAGTGCAGTGACACCATCACGGCTCAGTAGCCTTGACCTTTTGGGTTCAAGTGATCCTCCCACATCATCCTCTTGAGTAGCTGGGTTTATGAGTATGTGCTACCATGCCCACAAAAAATGTAAAAATTAGTGAGACCGGCCGGGCGCGGTGGCTCAAGCCTGTAATCCCAGCACTTTGGGAGGCCGAGACGGGCGGATCACAAGGTCAGGAGATCGAGACCATCCTGGCTAACCCGGTGAAACCCCGTCTCTACTAAAAAATACAAAAAACTAGCCGGGCGAGGTGGCGGGCGCCTGTAGTCCCAGCTACTCTGGAGGCTGAGGCAGGAGAATGGCGTGAACCCGGGAGGCGGAGCTTGCAGTGAGCTGAGATCCGGCCACTGCACTCCAGCCTGGGCGACAGAGCGAGACTCCGTCTCAAAAAAAAAAAAAAAAAAAAAAAAAAAAATTAGTGAGACCACGCCTCACTGTTTTGGCCAGGCTGGTCTTGAGCTTTTATCCTCACATGATTCTCCTGCCTTGGCCTCCCAAAATGCTGAGATTACAGAAGTGAGTCATTGTGCCCAGCCTGAAATGTTTTCTTTGGGGTATTTAAACTTTTTTGTTAATATTGCCAAGGATCCGTGGAATGATAATTTTATCTATGAAGCCACTCTGGAAGTTTAAATTAAGACACCACTATTTAAAAGTTCGTGACTACATTATTCATGTTGAGTTTATCCACATGAGTTTACGTTAATTTTAAGCTAATACCGTTAAATGTTATTTTTCTTTTTAACTTTAAGAACCCCCAGTCGGATCTTCAGGCCCAGGATAGATGCCATAGAATTGGTCAGACAAAGCCAGTTGTTGTTTATCGCCTGGTTACAGCAAATACTGTTGATCAGAAAATTGTGGAAAGAGCAGCTGCTAAAAGGAAACTGGAAAAGCTGATCATCCATAAAAGTAAATAACACTTACGTAGTGCTTTATTGTTTAAATTGTACATTATGTGTTGTGGATTTTTGTAATTGTTTTTATTTTCTTTATGAAATGTTACAGCCTGGGCTGGGTGCTGTGTCTCACACCTATAATCCCAGCACTTTGGGATGCCGAGGTGGGTGGATCACGAGGTCTGTTTAAGACACCGTTTAACTTTTTTACCCAGGTTGTTCTTGAACACCTGGACTCAAGTGATCATCCTGCCTCAGCCTCTCCAAGTGTTGGGGTTATAGATGTGAGCCACTGTGCTCAGCCTTATTGTCAGTTTTTTAGTAGATAAAATTAATTAGTAGATAAAATTAGTAGAAAATTTTGAAGGGATTTTTTTAATGCTGACATTTTTCAGTTGAGTTATTACATATATAAAGCAAAATGCACAGATATTAAATGTACAGGTTAATGAAGTTAGACCAGATGTATGTACTCATACGTAACTATCATCCAGATCAGGGTAGCATTTTCATCATCCAAGAAATTTTCTTTGTTCACCCTTTCCTGTAATTCCTATGCTCCGCTTAACATTACTAGGAAGCAACCAGTATTCTGATTTTTTTCACATTGTTGAGTCTTTTCTTTGTTTAGCTGTTTCATTGAATATATTTTTTCAGAGTCATCTGTGTTGTTTTTAGTAGAATTTTTTTTTAAATTGGTGAATAGTTAGTTTTTTCCATTCCCTTGTTGGTTGACATTTAAATTATTTCTAGATTCTGGTTATTATGAATAAGCTGGTCCTGTACAAGTCTTTGTGGACATATGCATTTTTTGGTCCTTCATCTTAGGGAGGGTGCGTGTTTAACTACTGGAAACTACCAACCTTTTCCAAAGTGGACGTACCATTTTCCACTCCTACCAGCAAAGCCTGAGAGTTTTATTTGCTTTTATTCTTTATCAACACTTGTTTTTTGCCATCCTTCTTAATGCAAGCCATTGTGATTGGTTTGTAATATGTTGTGTTGTAGTTTTAAAAGGAATTTTAATATTTTTAATTTCTCATTTTTTTTAGATCATTTCAAAGGTGGTCAGTCTGGATTAAATCTGTCTAAGAATTTCTTAGATCCTAAGGAATTAATGGAATTATTAAAATCTAGAGATTATGAAAGGTGAGTTTTTAATTTTAGAAAGATTTAATTTGTAGCTTTGAATTATTCACATATACTTGAATATTTTGTTTTCTATAGGGAAATAAAAGGATCAAGAGAGAAGGTCATTAGTGATAAAGATCTAGAGTTGTTGTTAGATCGAAGTGATCTTATTGGTAAGTATCATGCTTTTTCTTAATGGAAGCTTTGAAACATATACATAATTAGCATAATATAATGAACCCCTTTTATAATTCAGCCACACATATCTTGTTTTATTGTCATTTTTCTTCTCAGAGTATTAAAATCAAATCTCAGACATAATGACATTTTGCCCATAAATGTCATTGTCTTTAACTTTTTCCGTAATTCAGATATTTTCTGTAAACTGGTAAATAACACTTTTGTAAATATATTCAAGTTCCTGTCTTAGTTAAGAATACCAGTGCTTTGTTTTCGTATTTTTCATCATACCAGGAGGCACATCATGTCTGGGTTTCTTATTTCCAGTGAGCTAAGATTAATCAAGATAATATTACAAAATGTCTTGTCAGCCTTCATCCTTTATTTAATATGATGGTTTAGTTTAGTTTAGTTTAGTTCAGTTCAGTTCAGTTTATTTTTGGAGACGGAGTCTCACTCTGTCGCCCAGGCTGGAGTGCAGTGACACAATCTCAGCTCACTGCAACCTCAGCCTCCTGGGTTCTAGCAATTCTCCTGCCTCAGCCTCCCCAGTAGCTAGTATTACAGTCGCCTACCAGCACGCCTGGCTAATTTTTGTATTTTTAGTAGAGACAGGGTTTCGCCATGTTGACCAGGCTGGTCTTGAACTCCTGACCTCAGGTGATCTGCCCACCTCAACCTCCCAAAGCACTGGGATTACAGGCGTGAGCCACTGCGCCTAGCCTAACATGATTTTTAGTATCCTTTAAAAATGGTTGATTAGAACCATTATTAACTAAATCATTACAAAGTGATGATTTTCTTGTTCTGTTATTCTTTTATTAGCTGGGTTATTTAAGAACTTTCCCTTACAGTTTTCCTGAGATAGAAGAGAGGCAGGATATATTGCTTCTTTTTTTCATCAGTTTTTAGAATACCACCTTATGATCTGACACCTACAGTGATGACCATGGATTATTTTGAAAACAAAACATTTTCTTATTCTCTGTGGCCTTTCTCTTCACTTTCTTGCTTTGGTATCTTCTGAAGAGCAAAATTTTTATATTTTGATGAATTCCAGTTTTAACGAATTTTTTCTGTCACTCATAATTTTTGTGTCGTGTCTAATTACTCTTTTCTTAATTCAAGGTGTTGATATTTTCTTTTAACAGTTTTATAGTTTTTGCTCTTACATTTAGGTCTGTGATCTATTTTCAGTGAATTTTCATCTTTTTGCATGTCAATATCCATTTGTTAGAAGTTGTTCCTTTTTTTGTTGGATTGCCTTGTCATCCTTGATGAAAATCATTTGATCATAAATACAAGGTTTTACTTTTGTATTCTCAATTCTGTTCCATTGATCTCTGTGGTATTCCTATGCCGGTATTGCACTGATTTAATTAAGGTAGCTTTATGGGAAGTGTACTTTCTCTGGTTTTGTTCTTTTTCAAGATTGTTTTAGATATTCTGGATTATTTGCATGTTTATTTGAATTTTAACTTTGAAATGGTTTAGGGAGAAATATGAGAAATACAACAGTATGGTCAAATCTTAAATATATTAAAAAACAACATTATATGAGGTATGTAAGGGCTGTTTAACATCTGATAATATTAATACAATCCATATTAATTAAATAATGGAGAACTAGATGATCACCTAATTAGATACCAAAACCCAACTTGCCATAACATCATAATCATCTTCATAATTTTTTTGGTTTGAGACAAGGTCTCGTTCTGCCACAGAGGCTGGAGTTCAGTGGTGTGATCATGGCTTACTGCAACTTTAACCTGCTGGGGGCAGTCAATCCCTACACCTCAGCCTTCGGAGTTAATGGTACTGCAGGTGTGATTACTACACCCTGCTAATTCTGTTTTGTGTATTTTGTAGAGACGGGTTTGCCATGTTGCTCAAGATGGTCTCACACTCCTGGGCTCAAGTGATCTGTCTCCCTCGGCCTCCTAAAGTGCTGACATTATCGCGCTTTTATTTGCAAGTTTTTTGGTTTGATTATCTTCATTGGAAGTCCAAGGGAATCCAGAATTTTTTAAAACAGAATTTAAGAAGATTGCTTATTAATAATATGTGTAACAGCAGTAATTGTTTAATAATGAGGGTTTTTACAACAGCTGCAAAACTACCATGCCTACAATTAAAGTTTAACAGTTTTTGACACGTTTATGTAAGGACAGAATTATGCAACATTGAAAGACATTAATAGAAAGACTGAGTAAACATACAGATTTAGCTGTATTTGTGGATATGAATGGTTACTACAAAGTATAAGTCAGTGTTCCCCAAAACTAACTTATATTCTTGAATTTTTCTTCTAATTAAAATCCTAGAATGACGACCGGGTGCGGTGGCTCACGCCTATAATCCTAGCACTTTGGGAGGCTGAGGCAGGTGGATCGCCTGAGCTCAGGAGTTCGAGACCAGCCTGGGCAACACGGTGAAGCCCTGTCTCTACTAAAATAGAAAAAATTAGCCGGGCATGGAGGCATGTGCCTGTAATCCCAGCTACTCGGAAGGCTGAGGCAGGAGAATTGCTAGAACCTGGGAGGTGGAGGTTGCAGTGAACGGAGATTGTGCCACTGCACTCCAGCCTGGGTGACAGAGCGAGACTCTGTCTCTTAAAAAAAAAAAAAAAAAAAATCCCAGAATGACTTTTTGTAAGACAGACTGTTAAAATTTATATGAAAGAGTAGTAAAGGGCCAGAACCAAGACAGTTTTGAAAAACAAGGTATTCTATACCGGGTATAAAGTCTTATTAAAAATTAAATAGTCATAATAATCAGATGGTAGAATTAGCACATGGTGTGATACATTGGCTAGAAGTACAATATGGTGAATCTAGAAGGGCAACTTTCGTGAAAAGCTAGTAAATGTCAAATGGAATTTCATACCACTGATAGGAAATTCCAATTAATCAATAGATGATCTGGGGAAATAGTAATTAATAGGGGAAAAATTAACTTAGATTCTCCTCACCTCACAATACACTTACAGACTTCAGATTGAGCAATCCATGTGTTCAAAACCTAAATATTAAAGGTAGAATTTAACCAAAAAGATAGGAAAATATATTTATGATTTTAGAATTAGAAAATAATTCTTTATAATACAGAAATCACAAATTATATGATAGGTTTCATAGATTTTAATTACATTAATAGGAAGGACTACTATAAAACAGATGCCACCATAAAGAGATAAGAGAGAAACCACAAATAATATTTGCAACATATAACAAGAAGTGTTTAGGATATGCAAGTAAATACAAGTTGATAATAAAAATGGATAATATAAGAGCAGGCTGTTACCAAGAGAGAAAGAAATGTCTAATGAACATACAAGGATGATTAGAAATCAGTAATACAAATTAAAATCAGAGATTTCATTTCACAGCTGTCATGTTGATAAAAATTTAGGAGACTTCATATTGTCATTGATTCAAAATGTTTCTCAAGGTAAGCTTTTCATACTGTGTTTTCAGCTTTTAGATGAACCATAAATGGGCCTCTTTTTAAAACATTTCTGAAAGCATGATTCAAATTGATGTTGTTTATTGCTCTTTAACTTTTTTATCTTACCTTAAATTCAGCAAAAGAGATTTTGACTAGCAAACTGATGCTTTAGATTGTATGCTCCCAAGAGGCTGATTCTAGTTGTTGTATTAAGAATAGGGTACCTTTTTGCTTTCACTGCTATTAAATCTTGGTGATTAAGGAAGAGAGTACCCTATATTACTGTGAGTTTTATAATTTTGGATAGATGACTCACTTCTGATAACATTATGTTGGATGTTTCTTTTACGATTTCTTCTTCTTATACTTCTAAAATGTACCTGTTTTAATATTTTTCCCTTAGATCAAATGAATGCTTCAGGACCAATTAAAGAGAAGATGGGGATATTCAAGATACTAGAAAATTCTGAAGATTCCAGTCCTGAATGTTTGTTTTAAACTGGAGCTCAAAAATAGATTTTATGTTTACGTCTAGTGATTTCCCTGTATTGGGTTTGAAATACTGATTGTCCACTTCACCTTTTTTATTATATCAGTTGACATGTAACTAGTACTATGCGTACTTAAATAGATGGTAATTTTCTGAGCCTTACCAAGAACAAAGAAGTACCCATATTAAGTTTAGATTTTCAGTTAATTTTTGAGACTGAGTAGTATTCTTGGATACAGGCCGATGTGTACTTAACTACTTCCAGATTTATACAGTCTTCCTGTGGAAGTTTAGTAAATGTCTTTTTCCCTCCTTTCTTCTAGTAATGCAGTTCATGGGTACTTCAGTTATGAAGTAGGCTTTTCATGGGGAGAGATTGGGATTATGCTCTCTATTGTTTAAGACATTGTTTGATTTTAGAGTCTATTTCTGTGAGATAGTTTACCAAATAAATGTTCCTTATAAGATGATCTCATTAAATTATTTTTTCAGGAATAGCTTAGGTGCAATAATAGCAAAAGACTTGACTGTCGGTAGGATTTGATTATTTTGCTTTCTTGGTTTCATTCACTAGTACTATAGGAGTGTGTCATATAAAAGATTTCAAGTGGACGTTCTGTTAGCACAAGAGAAGTTTCTGAATGAAACTTTAGGGCGTTGACAAATGACTAGAAATTGGAAATGGTAGTATATCGTGCAAAACAAGACAGATCCTGAAAATTTATAGTGGTTAACTAGAACCAAATAGAAGAGAACAGGCCTTAGGAGTATGTAAGTAATGCAAAATCCGTAATAGAACAGCATAAAGGCCAAAAGGGGTACAATTTAGACCCTGTGTGAAAGGATATCAGGCAGTGAGGAAGAGAAATCCTGAATGTACCCTGGAGAGGGGACATACTCCATGAGCCATACATTTCTGTGCTGGTGTTTATTTCATGGAAAAATATTGCTGTTGCCATCCATATTCAAATGTAGATCAGATGATCTGTTTGGGATAATGAAACTGTCACTTAAGAAAAACTTAAATTCTTTTTTTCCTGTGTCCTGTTTGCACAGGTCTTTTTTCTTTAAAATTTTTATTTCAGTAGTTTTGGGTTACAGGTGGAAAGTTTTGGTTATATGACTAAGTTCTTTGGTGGTGAAGAAAAACTTCAGGTAGAACATTTGGTTAAATAAAAGACTATAGAGCAGGTTTATTTGTTTTGTAAGTGAAAATGTTAACCCATCACATAAGCATGCTGACCTAGGCTTGCTTGAAACTCGTGATCTTGTCCTTAGCGACCCAGTCTTTTCTGTTACATTGTCCTAAATGACTGATTTCATAGTTTTACTCTGTCATTGCATGTCTCATATCTTCTCCCTCTCACTTTGCTCCCTATTGCCCTGAGAAAATAGACACAATCAGAAAAGAATCTTTAAAAGTTGTCACCATTGCATCTGTAAACCTAGCATCTATGCCTATCTGTCCTTTATTATATACTATGGATATATTGTTTGTCCTAGCTTGAGCCAATTGTAATGTCTCATTTCTTTCATACCAAAACTCCTTGAAAAAGAATTCTGTTATCACAAAACTCCTTGCCTGTATTCATTGTTTTTAGTTTGTTCTGTTTTTTTTCTGAACCAATTCCAATCAGATATTGATTTCCATTGGAGCCGTTTTTTTTTTAAGGTCTCGTGACGTCAGTGAATTCATTTTACTTGATCTTTTAGCAGCATTTCATACAGTTGTTGACTCTTCTCCATTAAAACACTTACTTTATTTGGCTCCTAGCAAACATATTTGCCTGCTTTTTCTTCCTATTTCTCTGACTCTTTTCTCAGTTTCCTTTGCTGTTTCCTTTTCTGTCCTCTAAATACTGGAATATCCTAAGCCTAGTTTGGGATTCCCTTGATGGTCTTCATTTCTTTAATAGGAGCTGTGCTGATGACTCAAATTTATATCTCCAACCAGAACCTTTCTCCTGAATTCCAGATTCACATATCCAACTGTTTACTAGGTGCTTGATAACTATATCTGTACTTTTCATCTTGTTTAATCCGAATTTGCTTCTTTTGCATTTTCCTTAGTTCAATAAATGACAACTTTATTCTTCCAGTTGTTTAAACCAAAAATCTTGTCTTCTCTTTCTTCCCTCACATTTCACATTTCACATCTGATTCTAAAGGAAATCTTGTTGTCTATACTTTTTCTTTTTTTTTTCCCTTTTTTTGAGTCTCGCTCTGTTGCCCAGGCTGGAGTGCAGTGGTGCAGTCTCGGCTCACTGCAACCTCTGTGTCCTGGGTTCAAGCGATTATCCTGCCTCAGCCTCCTGAGTAGTTGGGGTTATAGGCGCATGCCACCATGCCTGGCTAATTTTTATATTTTTAGTAGAGACTAGGTTTCACCGTGTTGGTCAGGCTGGTCTCAAACTCCTGACCTTGTGATCTGCCCACCTTGGCCTCCGAAAGTGCTGGGATTATAGGCATGAGCCACCGCATCCGGCATTTTTTTTTTTTTTTAAAATAGAATCTCAGTTCGTCACCTGGGCTGGAATACAGTGGCGTGATCTTGGCTCACTGCAACATCTGCGCCCCGGATTCAAGTGATTCTCATGCCTCGGCCTCCCGAGTAACCAGGACTAGAGGTGTGCGCCACTACGCCTGGCTAATTTTCTTCTTTTTAGTAGAAATGTGGTTTCACCACGTTGGCCAGGCTGGTCTCGAACTCCTCACCGCAGGTGATCCATCTGCCTCAGACTAAGTGCAGGGATTACAGGCGTGAGCCATTGCGCCCAGCCTACTTTCTATAAATGTCATCCTGGCCCCGCCCCGCCCCCCGCCCCACCTCCCGTACCCTGCATAGTCTGTTTCATTTGATTCTTCCCTTAGTTTGGTGTTTTGTTTTGATGTGTCTTCTTTAGATGCCTTGGGATCATTTACTGTTCCTCATATTTAAGAGCAAATGCTTAAAAGTTCTTAGAAATACCTTCTTGAAAAGCCTGCATTCCTACCATCTCTCACCACTTCAACATGAAATAATGATCCCTTACATCTTTTTAGTGTAGTTACATAATTTTTGATTGACTCAATAGTTTTATTATGGCCCTGTAAGTATTATTAAAGCTTTAGATAAGCCATGGAATATGCTATGGTTTTTTCATTCTTGTTCAGCTTTTTTTTTTTTCTCCTTGAAGTTAATACTTACTTTTTTTTTAACCTATCAGTAATTTATATCTAATTTCTCTGGAAGTATAAACCTCTCATTATATTAAAACAGATCTCGTGATTCAGTAATAAACCTCCCCCTCCAAATATATCCCATCATCTCTACTCCCTGGAACATTCTTCTAGTTTGGACTGTAGAACCGATTCCATCTGCAACCTTCGTTTACCATCCAGTTGGGTATTCCTGTTGGCTGTTTCATGTTTTGGAACTACTGTTTACTGAGTCTCACTTTTGTTTTCTTTTTTTTTCCTTTAAGACGGAGTTACACTCTTGCTGCCCAGGCTGGAGTGCAGTGGCTCGATCTCGGGTCACTGCAACTTCTGCCTCCCGGGTTTAGGCTCTTCTCCTGCCTCAGCCTTCTGAGTAGCTGAAATTGCAAGTGCCTGCCACCATGCCCAGCTAATTTTTGTATTTTTAGTAGAGACAGTTTCACCATGTTGGCCAGGCTGGTCTCGAACTCCTGACCTCAGGTGATCCACCGTCCTCAGCCTCCCAAAGTGCTGGTATTACAGGTGTGAACCACCATTCCTGGCTGGATCTCACTTTTTTTCCTCCTTGGTTTACTCCCTCATTTTGATGGATTGTATTGTCTTGTGTTTTCCTGAGAAAAGGATTCAAGACAAATGAATATTTTGAGAACTCAGAGAAAATCTGGATGTATTTTTGTTGAATTCCTACATTTAATGGATAGTAGTTTTGGTTTGAGATTTTAGATTAGGAATTATTGTCTTCTCAGAATTTTGAAAGTTACCGTGTTGTCTCAGAACTTCCAGTGTTGTGGGAGAGAAAATTAATGATACTCTTTTTTTTTGTTTGTTTTTGGAGACAGGGTCTCATTCTGTCACCCAGGCCTAAATACAGCTCACTGCAGCCTTGACCTCTCAGGCTCAAGTGATCCTCCAGCCTCAGCCACCAGTTTGGTTTGGACCACAGCCATGCACCAAATTCCCTGCTAAGTTTTTAATTTTTCTGTGGAGACAGGGTCTCGCCATTTTGCCCAGGCTGGTCCTGAACTCCTGGGCTCATGAAATTCCCCGCCGCTTGGCCTCCTAAGGCTGGGATTACACGTGTGAGCTCCTGCACCTGGCCCCCGAATGCCCCCTAATGCCACTTTGATTTCCAGTCTGTTGAATGTTGGGGGAATCTGCCTTTTGTTAATGTGAGCTTCTAATGTTTGTCTTTTGTATTCTAAATTAATAATGTGTGTCCTTGATATGGGTCTTTTTTTTTTTTTTTTTTTCTAAAGAGACTTCTGCTATGTTGCACAGATTTGATTTGAATTCCTGGTGTCAAGTTATCTTTCCTTCTCAGTCACTAGAGTAATGTGGACTACAGACATGTGACACCATGCCCATCTTTATGTTGTGTATCTTATCTTTGTTTTGGTTTACTCTTGAAAAAGCTCAGGCTGAAAATCTGTCTCTTAATTCATGGGAATTTTTTAGAATGACTTCTTGGAGGCTTTTGTCTTTTGAATGTGTGATCCCTTCTCTGCCTATAACTTTTTTTTCTTTCTTTTTTTTTTTTTTATGAGACATGGTCTTGCTGTTATCCAGGTTGGAGAGCAGTGGTGCAATCATAGCTCACTACATTCCTGAATTTCTGGGCTCAAGCCATCTTCCCACCTCAGCTTTCAGAATATCTGGGGCTACAGGCATGTGCCACTATGCCCAGATAATTAAAAAAAATTTGTAGAGATAGGGTCTTGCTATGTTGCCCAGGCTGTTTTTGAATTCCTGTCCTCAAGAGGATCCTTCTACGTTTGCTTCCTAAAGCATTGGTATTATATGTATGAGCCACCACCACCAGCGCTTCTGCCTAGAACTTGTAGCAAACTTTCTTTCCCCCGTCTGCATAGTCTGTTTCATTAAATGATTCTTCCCTTTTTTTAGTCTGTCTTTTATTTTGATGCTTCTTCAAATGCCTTGGGATCATTTACTGTTCCTCAAATTTAAGAGCTAGAAGAAATCTCTCTAAGCTCCATGCTTGAAGGTTCTCAACAGGTGGATTTTACTCCAGTGTGAATTCACTAGACCATTTATTTGAGGGTCACCGAATTGTCAGTATATGTATATGAGAGAGAATATGTACATATATATCTGGGAGAAATTTTGTAATCACTTGTCCTGTGTGAGTATATGTACTTTGCCAGTTTTCTTTTGGGGTGAGGAGGAGGGACAGTATATTAGAGAGTTTACTATTCAAAATGTAGACTTCCTCAGTTTTCAGTAAAACACTGTACCCTCTTTATATCTGGATTCCCCTATTCCAGACATCCTCTGATTCACCCTTTTCAGGGAGTTAATAATAACATTTCTTCCATTGTGAGGGGGAGTGGTAATCACTTCAGGGAGGTATGGGGCCAGTGTTTTTTAGTGAAAACCTCTATCTAACACTGAGACTTTCCTTTCTCGTCTATTGAGTCAGTGAACACTGATACATTTATTTTTCAGTTCCCAAAATCTTACTTTGCCTTTGCTTCTATTTTATTGTCTAGGGGTGTTTAACACCTGTTTCATTTTTTACAGTCATTTTAGTTTCCAGATTTTAGTAAGGGACAGAGGGGAAGGAATAGATGGACTCATTTCATGATATAGAAACAAATACTCCCTCTCTTCTTACATGAAGAATTATTCTTAAACCAGGCCTTGTCTTTCAGAACCTGATCAAAGTATAAAAAATACTTTTTAGCTTTATTTCTTTAATGAGTCACTATTCCATATTTGAAGGTGTTAAGAGGTATGGTGAAGGTGGTACTTGAACATTTCCAAGCAAACGTGTGATGAAATCTTTCGTCAATGTCTTAGCAATTGTATATGATTTTTTTAGTCTTAGCAATTTGAGGTAAGTTTTTGTGTTTTTGTTTTTTTGAGATCGAGCCTTTCTCTGTCGCCCAGGCTAGAGTGTATTGGCACGATCTCGGCTCACTGCAGCCTCTGCCTCCCAGCGGGGTCCAGCGATTCTCCTGCCTCAGCCTCCTGGGTAGTTGGGATTACAGATGCATGCCACCACACCTGACTGAGTTTTGTATTTTTAATAGAGACAGGGTTTTGCCATCTTGGCCTGGCTGGTCCCGAACTCCTGATCTCAGGTGATCCGCCCAACTCGGCCTCCCATAGTGCTGTGATTATAGGCGTGAGCCACTGTGTGTGGCCTCAGGTAAGATTTTATAAGAAGCCTACAAAGCCCTAATTTTAACATTAAGAACATTAAGTGCTTCTGATAGTTTTAAGTTCTGTAGTCTTTATTTCAAAGAATTATTTCGTTCTGAATTTCTATTTAAATTAGTCTAGAATATGTTTGTAAATTTGTTTACATTTGGTTGAAATATATTCTTAAAACTTATTCCTGGCCGGGCGCGGTGGCTCAAGCCTGTAATCCCAGCACTTTGGGAGGCCGAGACGGGCGGATCACGAGGTCAGGAGATCGAGACCATCCTGGCTAACACAGTGAAACCCCGTCTCTACTAAAAATACAAAAAACTAGCCGGGCGAGGTGGCGGGCGCCTGTAGTCCGAGCTACTCCGGAGGCTGAGGCAGGAGAATGGCGCAAACCCGGGAGGCGGAGCTTGCAGTGAGCTGAGATCCGGCCACTGCACTCCAGCCCGGGCTACAGAGCAAGACTCCGTCTCAAAAAAAAAAAAAAAAACTTATTCCTGAGCTTACGTCCACAGGTTCCAGTTTGAGGATAAACGAGGTCTAAAGACGGAATTAACTTGTTCATAATTTTTCCTGTTCTTTTTAGAAATCCTAGGTATCCTCTATAGATTGGCCCTGCAAGCATGTCACTGGATTTTTTATGTCTTCTTGAGTCTTAGCACTTTAAATTCCTCTATATCCTTCACTGTCTTTCTTACAGCACCCTAAAAGAGTAGCATGTGAACTATTGCTCTTCTCTAAGGTATTTTAGGACATTTAAATAATATATGGTTGGTTCTCTTCATGCTAAATACTCTACCACAACTCATACAATTAAAGTTGTCAAAGAAAGGTCTCTTTCATTTCTGTTTTCAGTTTAAAAAGAAATGTTATTTGTAAAATAGTATAGTCATAACACAAATATGGCAGTTTTTTAGTGTTTTTTTTCTTTTTCTTTTTTTGTGAGACGACTTCTTGCTGTCATCCAGGCAGTAGTGTGATTGTAATTCACTGCAGTCTCCAACTCCTGGGCTCGAGGGATCCTCCCACTGAGCCTCCTGAGCAGCTGGGACTGCAAACGTGTGCCAGTACCTGGCTAATTTTAAAATTTTTTTGTAGAGCTTAGGTTTTTTTTTTTTTTTTTTTTAAAAAGCTTTGTTTGCACAAACTGTTGTCCAGGCGGCTCCAATTTCTGGCCTCAAACAATCTTCCTGCCTTGGCCTCCCAATTGCATAAGCTACCATACCCAGCGCACAGTTTTCTTTTAGTACAATACAAAAATCTTGTCAGCGCTAGCTTAATTTACCCTGTCTGTATCCAACTTTTTTTTTTTTTTTTTTTGAGATGGAGTTTCTCTCTTGTTGCCCAGGCTGGAGTGCAATGGTGTGATCTTGGCTCACTGCAACCTCCACCTCACAGATTCAAGCGATTTTCCTGCTGTCTTCTGAGTAGCTGGGATTACTGGCATGTGCCACCACGCCCGATGAATTTTGTATTTTTAGTTAGAGACGAGGTTTCTCCATGTTGGTCAGGCTGGTCTCGAACTCCTGACCTCAGGTGATCCACCCACCTCAGCCTCCCAAAGTGCTGGGATCACAGGCGTGAGCCACTGCGCCCAGCATATATCCACCTCTTTACCATCCACATTAGCATTTCATAAGCTTCTGTTTGCCCTCTTAGTTAATAACTCTATCCCACGGTGAATCACTTTAGTAATCCGCATTACAATGGATTAGTTCTGCATAGCAAAAACTATGATAGGTGTGTTAAATAATGAAGTTTGGGGAATGTTAATAAGACGATTTCTCTTACTATAGATGAAATATTTGGTAAGAGAATCCCTGGTGAGATCAGATCAGTTACATGTATATCTTGCCTATCTTAAGTCTCTACTATTTATTACTAGACTTGAGTTAGGATTTGGGAGTGCCACTGAACACTAAAATTATTCTGTCTGAGTATTTGAATGGTATGAGAAAAAAATCCATTTTAATATTTTATCAAGTTGAGATGTCTCACGTGAATGGTTAGTGCTGAGAATCAGACACAGGCACATTTGGGAGCATGGGGTGGCAAGAAGCTTTGCTTTGTCCTGTTCATGTTGTACTCATACTTGTTTCTACATTTTTCATTTTTCATTGATGTCTCTTCGTACTAGCACTAGGGCACAGGAGAAGCTGTACTGCTTAGCACGAGACAGGTTTAATCTTTTCTTGGGGTACAAGATTGGAAAATTGAGTTCTGAGCAGACCTGAAGAGAGGTCTGCAACTCAGATTAAATTCATCATTGATTAATTCATTGTTGTTTGGAACTGACGTTTAGCTGTGTTCCTCACTCAGATACGTACATTGATAGCTGCTTGCTAATTTGGTCTTAGCTCACATTTCACCTAGAATGTATGATCTCCCTCTTCCCCACTGTTGCTAATCTGTCTGCCTCATAATTTCCGTGAGATTGAGCATCTTGTCTGTTTTTTCACCACTATATAGTAGCATGTTGGAAACAAAGCAGTAATAAAGCTAGAAAAACCAAGCGAATACACTGGATTTAAAAAAATACTGTTTCCTAGAATTAAAAAAATAAATGAGGCTGGGCCCGGTGGCGCCTGTAATCCCAGCAGTTTGGGAGGCTGAGGCGGGTGGATCACGTGGCCGAGATCGTGCCACTGCGCTCCAGTCTAGCGACAGAGCGAGACTTTGTTTCTTACTTTTAAAAAAAAGACCTCATTGGGATAGTTAAACAGAAAACTTAAGAAATTCCCCACACATGTATGCATTATAGAGCAAATAAGAGCATCAAAGACAATCTTCCAGATCTTTCAGAGAAAGGTCACCTACAAAGGAACATTGATCAGATAATAGATTTTTTGTTTTGTTTTGTTTTCAGATGGAGTTCCACTCTTCTCGCCCATACTGGAGTGCAGTGGCGCAATCTTGGCTCACTGCAGTCTCCGCCTCCCAGGTTCACGAAGTTCTGCATCCTCAGCCTCCGAGTAGCTGGGATTACAGGCGCCCACTACCATGCCCAGAATTTTTGTATTTTAATTAGTAGAGATGGGATTTTGCCATGTTGGCCAGGCTGCCCTCGAACGTCACCTCAGGTGATCTGCCCGTCTAGGGCCTTCCAAAGTGGTGTGATTACAGGGCTTGAGCCACCGCTCCTGGCTGATAACAGACGTTTTAATAGTAAGATAAAAAGTAAAATTTCCAATGTGTCGAAGGAAGAAAATTACAGCCTAGAACTTTTATCTTCATGTACATTATTTAAGTGTGAGGGAATAGTTTCAGTGACATTATGTCACTGAAGACCTTAGAAGATTCTCTCGCTAAAGAAGATAAAGTGACTGACACAACATGTATTTCTCTGAGTAATTAGAAGTGTTCTTTTCTGGCTGTACTGAAGAGACTTTAATGATTTCTTCATGTTTTTATACTCTTAGTTTATAATATTGCATAGTAGCTAAGGCCTGGCTCTAGCAATTATAAATTGTTCTGCAAGTGCAGGCAGTAATAGTTAATCCTGCCTCAAGGATGTAGGGTTTATATGGGTTAGTGCACAAAAGGACATTTATTAAATTTAGTCATAATCATCTCAAAGACATGGTAAATTAAAGAGTGTACATAAAGTACCTCATGTAATGTCTGCCACTTAATGTTCAATAAGTCAAAGAGACCACCACCACTACTACATTTTACTTTTATTAGTAATTAATAGTAATAATAATTAGTAATTCAGTGATAATAGGTATACTACCAAAGAAAGTAAACAGATCCAAAATTCAAACCGTAGAATCATTTTACTGTGCTTTTATTCCACCTCAAACACTAATCTCCAGTCCTTGGATAAAGGCATTATTTCTCTGAAGGGGAAAGGTATCCTCTTTTTGCCCAAGTCACACTTGTCTCATTTCTTATACTGTAAACATGTGGTTCCAATTCTGAGGTATTTTCCTGACTTGTAGGACCCAAAAAGAAATTAGGCTTGAGAAATTTTAAGTGAAGAGAACAATTCTAGTTAATTGTGATTGGATCTTCCTAAAAGCTGACATTGGACTGAAAATTTTGAGGGGAGGGAAGACCTTTTATGGCATGTAATAGGAAGAAGACCTGGATTTTAGTTACTGCTCTGTCTGATGTCCCAACTTGGGTAAGGCAACATATGTAAATGTCAGTTTCTTCGAATCTGTGATGAAGCTGATAATCCATGCTCAGCTTCCTTTATGAGTCTCTTGCCTATCAAGGTACAGTATGTGAAGATACATGCAGATTATTTCATGCATTGCTTCAGGGGATGATTAAACCATCCTTTATTACAGCCAGAGTCTAGTCTAAGGGAAGAAGGTTATTCTCTATACCAGTGAAGGATCCATCCAAACCAGTGTTTGGAGGCATAGTCATAATTGAAAATCGATTATTTTCGTTATCTGTAAAACAGGTAAATAGTATGAATCATCAGGTGGTTGTGAGGATTAAATGATACATGTAAAAAAAAGAAAGCTTTGGATAGTACCTATTATAAGAAACTCAGTGTTGCTACAATGTATGTATTATAATGGAATTTAAATTTATGCTAACCAAGTATCACAGGCAGAAAGAAAGGAAGTTAATGTATCTCTTGATCACCATCATGATGTGGTCTGGAAACCTCAAGATCCTTTTCAGAGAATATGTGAGATCACAATTTTCATACTGGCCCTATGATGCTATTTGCCTTTTCCTCATTTTCACAAGAGAACAGTGGAGTTTTCCAGAAGCTACATAATGTCATGACATCACTGATGGGTAATAGAATGTGTGCTTGTATATTCAGAAACTTTCAGCTCCAATTTCTTCCATCAATATAATCCTCATAAATAAAAGTTACTTGAGGACCTCAGACATTTTTAAAAATGTAAAGGGGGTGTGGTCAGGCTCAGTGGCTCATGACTGTAATCCCAGCAGTTTGGAAGGTTGAGGCGAACGGATCACTTGAGGCCAGGAGTTTGAAACCAGCCTGGTCAACATGGTGAAACCCCATCTCCACTAAAACGTTTTCTGGGTGTGGTGGCACACATGCCTATAATCCCAGCTGCTTTGGTGGCTGAGGCACGAGAATCGCTTGAACCCAGAAGACAGGTTGCAGTGAGCCAAGATTGTGCCACTGCACTCTAGCCTGGGCCACAGTGAGACTGTCTCAAAAAATAAAGGTGTACAGAGATTGTGTATTTGACAACTTGGTATGTAGGATGTGCTACCTCTAATGTTCCATGCTGTTAGTTTTCACTCACTACTGTATTTTGAAGGTTTGTTCATATTTATCTGTGTACATTTAATTCTATAGTGTATATCCACCACATTTAACTTACTTACAGAAGTATGCAAGAATTTCTCTGGTAAATTTCACTAAGTACTTACGGGTGTCTTTTCAGAACGATTGTATGAGTTTACACCCCTACCAGCAGGACTGAGTACCCATTTCCTCAACATCCTTGCTAGTACTTAATTTGACTTTCTAATTTTTACCATTCTCGTAATGTGGCATATTGTTCAATTTTGCATTTCTTCCATTTTATTTTTTTGCATCTCTGCTTTTCTTTTGGTCAGTTTTGCCAGTTCTGCCTATTATATTAATCTCCCAGAATCAGCTTTTAGTTTTGTTAAATCTCTGACATGTTTCGTTGATTTCTGCTTTCATCTTAAACATTTCGTCGTTGTTAATTTGTGTTTCGTCTAAAATAAACAACATCTTAAATTCTTGATTTGCTTTTGATGTTTATTCTCTAATAAGATATTTAAAGATACAATTTTTCCCTAAATGCTCTATTAGACTTTTCTCTTAAGTTTTGACTGGTAGTGTTTTCATCGTTGTTTAATTTTGTGTTTTTTAACTTCTTTCATGATTTCCTTTTAATCAAAGGGTTTCTTAGATATTTAGTTTGCTGGTATATTCTTTTAAAATTGTCTCATTGCTTTCTTTCTATATTGGATTATTGTCAGAGAACATAATTTATATAATGTTAACTTTTTGGAGTATGTTGTTGCATCTTTGTGGCCTAGTACATGGTTAACTTAGTGAATGCTTCCATTTGTACTTGAAAAGAATGTATATTTTCTGGTTATTGAGGGTGAATTTCTCTTTTCCTGTTTAATAAATACATAGCTATATATTTGCTTATGTTTTGACTGCTCAGTTAATTATTTTCTGAGAAATATGTGTTAAAGGCTCCATATTTCTGTACACAACTGATATTTGCTTATTTCAAGGTCTTTTTAGTAATGGGTGACGTACAGAGAAAGTAGAGCTGGCTCACCCATCACTTGGGTCAAACCCTCTATCTTTAAACAGTTACTCATGTGCAGGTGGACGCATCATTGAAGCTTTTCTTTCTTTGGGCACCAGAGTCACGGATAGATTCAGGCCCCAAAGGACCCCTCGGTACTTCCTGGGACCTTGGGCTCTGTCCTGAACTTCTGTGTCCTGAAATCCTGCTTGAGTCTTGAGTCATGGGACTCAAGTCCCGGAGGTCCCCTCCCCAGACAACCTCCAGTTCCTGACATCATAGGAGACCATCACTCCCTCCAGCCCTCAGTAAGTGCATTTTCAGTGTACAGTTACATGAATTTTGACAATTTTTTATATCTATAAGCTACTTGTAATTTTACTTATCTATAAAATGTCTTTATATATCTATAAGCTACCTATAATTTATATTTATTTAAGTATATATGTTTGTATAATGACTGATAAAACCTAGATACAGATCATTTCTGTTATCCCCAGTTGTTTCCTTGTGTTGTAACCTAGTCAATCCCTGCCTTACCTCCAGCTTCAGGAGCAACCACTGATGGGATTCTTTTCCTCCAGTATAGATCAGTGATTCTCAATTGGGTGATTTTGTCCTCCAGAGGACATTTGTCAAGATCAGGAGACATTTGGTTGTTAAAACTGTAGAGTGCTGTTGTAATCCAGTGAGTAGATGCTAAACGTAAAGCACAGGACAACCCCTCACAACAATGATGCAGTCCAACAGGGTGGTTTGAGGTCACAGAAAGGTGTGAACACAAGGAGGTGGGAATCACGGAGGCCACCTTCAAGTCTGTTTGCCATGTACCACATTCTCTGTCTCCTTTCTTTCAGAGATTCTAACTTTAGATCTTTTGGATATGTCTCATTCACTACTTTAGTCTTCTCATTATTTTTTTTTTCTCTGTGCTCAGTTTGAGATTTTTGACCTGTTTTCTTCTAATCTCATATATAACTGGAAATTATATAATCTTCCAGTTTGTTGGTAAAATCCATTCAATGAGTTCTTAATTTCAGATGTTTCATTGTTCAGTTCTAGAATACTTATTTAATGCCTGGTAATATTACCAGCTGAAATTGTTTATCTTCTAATTGCTTTTCTCTTTTTTTTAAACAACATATTACTCATGAGGGGTCGGTGTCTTCAATCCCATCAGGGTTATTGGGTTCGGACTAGGTTGAAATCTTGGTAAAACTCAGTTCACCTCTAGTTTATCTCTTTTTTTTTTTTTTTTTTTTGAGACGGAGTCTCACTCTGTCGCCCAGGCTGGAGTGCAGTGGCGTGATCTGGGCTCACTGCGAGCTCCGTCTCCCGGATTCACGTCATTCTCCCGCCTCAGCTTCCTAAGTAGCTGGGACTACAGGCGCCCGCCACCACGCCTGGCTAATTTTTTGTATTTTTTAGTAGAGAGGTGGTTTCACCATGTTAGCCAGGATGGTCTTGTTCTCCTGACCTTGTGATCCGCCCACTTTGGCCTCCCAAAGTGCTGGGATTGCAGTTGTGAGCCATCGCGCCTGGCCTAGTTTATCTCTTTTCTATGAGCATGGTTCTCCTTGGCTTTTGATTTATAGTCTTGTGAGTCTCTGGCTCCTTATCCCTGAAGGACTAATTTAGTTTTGCCATTTAGAGGTTTTGATCTAATTGGCTCTTGAGCCTTGGGTTTCCCTGCATCTTCAAAATCTGGCAAGTGTCTTAAGGTGGAGGACTCTTAGTAGAATCTTGTTTTCTAAGTAATTTGAGATTATGGGAAATTTCACTCTTTTTAGAGGCCACCAGTCTCACTTTTTCATTTGTAGCCACAGAATTCAGCAAATGTCCTGTGGAGAAAACTATATGTATTATGAATTTGTCAAAGTTTAAATTTGTCATGCCAGACTCAGCAGCAGCCAAAAACCCTGCTGATCTTTTTTTCTCTTCTAGAGATCCTCTCTCTGGACCAATCCTGCCTGATCTACACACACACACACACACACACACACACACACACACACACGCACACACACACGCACATGTTCAAACTTACTCAAATCGTTTATATCATTTCTTATGTGAACTGCTTGATTTTGAGGGAGGTTTTAAAAATATTTTGTCTTGATTATGGATGTACAGAATTTCTATTTTGCCAGTTTTTTGCTTTTCATATGTTGAAGCCATGCTGTCAGATGCTTTAAGGCACACAATTGTTACATAATTTGACAAAACAGTCTTTATCCTTAGTTCTCTCTCTCAGGCCTTGTTAATGTTCTTTATTTTAATTTGCTTAATAGTAATAGTGTTATGCCATTTTCACTTGTTTAGTTTTTATCAGAAATATATTTTTTCATTTCTTAATTTTCAGTACTTTAGTTCCATCCCTTATAAACAGCATTATTTTAGTTTTAACCAGAAGATTTATAGATTTCTCATGACTGTTATATTTTCACTCTTTTGTGGCTCAGTTTTTCCTTCTGTTGGAGTTCTATGAGATTTTTTTCTTCATCTCCTCTAATCAGTGCTATTATCAACTAAGATTATTTTGATTGGGAGAGCCTCAACTCAGGCTGGTTTAAAAAACAGGGAAATTTCAGTGCTTACTCTAGGCAGGGATAATAAAATAAAAACAATGGGGTCGGAGGCTCACACCTGTAATACCAGCACTTCGGGAGGCCGAGTCAGGCGGGTCACTTGAGGTCAAAATTTCAAAACCAGCCTGGCCAACATGGTGAAACCCCATCCCTACTAAAAATACAAAAATTAGGCCAGGCGTGGTGGCTCATGCCGGTAATCCCAGTACTTTGGGAGACCGAGGTGGGTGGATCATCTGAGGTCAGGAGTTCAAGACCAACCTACTAAAAATACAAAAATTAGCTGGGCATGGTGGCGGGTACCTGTAGTCCCAGCTATTTGGGTGGCTGAGTCAGGAGAATCTCTTGATCCCAGGAGGTGGAGGTTGCAATGAGCCAAGATCGCGCCACTGCCCCCCATCCTGGGCGACAGAGCGAGACTCTGTCTCAAAAAATTAAAATTAGCTGTGCATGCTGGTGCATGCCTCTATTCCCAGCAACTTGGGAGGCTAAGGCAGGAGAATCGAACCCAGGGTTCGGAAGTTGCAGTGAACCGAGATGCGTCACTGCCCTCCAGCCTGGGCGACAGAACTAGACTCTCAAAAAAAAAAAAAAAAAGGATAATTTGCTACTTCACATAATAGTATTACAGTAGCCATGTGGCTCAGATACGTTCCGTAGTGGTAAGAAATCTCTACACCTCACCTTCTTTGTCTAGAGGTATTCAACCCCCATACGTGGTTTTCTTTCCCCTTTCTCCTGCTTACTAACCAGCCCCCAGAACAATTCCTGTTGGCCCAAATATGTTACTGGTGGTGAATCCAGCAACCTCAATTCTTGCCTCTTCAGAAGAAATAATTTGAGAGGCACAAGGCAAAAGAAGACACCGATGCAAATATTAGAGGAGGAGTGAGTTTATTACAAAGTTTTAGAGCAGGAAATGAAAGGAAGTACACTTGGAAGAGGGCCAAGTGAACATCTTGGAGGTCAAGTGCACTATTTGAGCTTGGACTTAGGGTTTTATATGCTGGTCTACGTCTGGCATCTTGCATCCCTTTTCTGGTGGAATGCCCCTGAAAGGTAATATACCAGTTAAACTCTGCCATTTTGCCTGTTAATGTGCATGCTTGAGGTTACTTGCCCAACTCCTGAGATCTTAACAGGAAGCTGCTGATCAGTAGTCTCAGGTGTTTCCTATATGTTGGGAGACTGCCTTTCCCTGGTGCTGGCTGTGATCAGTTACTATTTTATGGAGACAATTAACCACCTGATAATCACCTGATGGTCACCTGACTTTCCTGGTGGGATATGGGGGGAACGCGCTCCTGCCCCACTTATGCCTGTCTAGCTACCTACTGTAACAATAGGAAGTCTACCATTGTGGAAAACAGTGTGGTGATTTCTTAAGGATCTAGAACTAGAAATACCATATGACCTAGCCATCCCATTACTGGGTATATACCCAAAGGATTATAAATCATGCTGCTATAAAGATACATGCACACATACGTTCATTGTGGCACTATTCACAATAGCAAAGACTTGGAATCAACCCAAATGTCCATCAGTGACAGACTGGATTAAGAAAATGTGGCACCTATACACCGTGGAATACTATGCAGCCATAAAAAAGGATGAGTTTGTGTCCTTTGTAAGGACGTGGATGCAGCTGGAGACCATCATTCTCAGCAAACTGTCGCAAGAACAGAAAACCAAACACCGCATGTTCTCACTCATAGGTGGGAATTGAACAATGAGATCACTTGAACTCGGGAAGGGGAACATCACACACTGGGGCCTATTATGGGGAGGGGGGAGGGACGGCATTGGGAGTCATACTTGATGTAAATGACGAGTTGGGTGCTGACGAGTTGATGGGTGCAACACACCAACTTGGCACAAGTATACATATGTAACAAACCTGCGCGTTGTGCACATGTACCCTAGAACTTAAAGTATAATAATAATAAAAAAAGAAAATAGGAAGTCTACATTTGGACATGCTTCAGAGCGGGTTGACTCTTTGGTTCAGTGATGTCATGCGGGTGTTCCTAGCTCTCATCATGCTCTTCTTCAGTGGCAGCTCCATACTCATACTGGTAGCAAGTGTTTCCAGGCATCACACCCAAAAACAACCACATCAAGAGAGACTACCTTTTTGGTGCTCTCCTAAGAACAAGATAACTCCCTCAAAACTTGCCATGAGTGTTCCCATCATGAATCCTTGTGTCAAATTCCTGAGGCAATCTCCGGCAATATATGCAAAATTATGTTTTGCTGCTCCCTGGATGTAGGGGTTGGATCAGCTTCCACCAGGGTGTATTTAGCTGCCTGGGGAAATGGGTGGATAACTGAATTACATTGGTACTACTCTGTTAGAAAGAAAAAAGTAGGTAGGGGAGAATGTTGAATAAGCCAGGAATAGTGTCCCCTACAAATGTTCAAGGATTTTCCTTTCATTTATTCATTCTATTGTTATTATTTTTGAGAGAGGGTCTCACTGTTGCCCAGGCTAGAGTTCAATAGTGCAAACATAGCTCACTATAGCCTCAATCTCCTTGCCTCATATGATCCTCCTGTCTCAGCCTCCGAAGTAGCTGGGACCACAGGTGTGTGTCACCACACTCAACTAATTTATTTATTTTTAAATTTTTGTAGAGACAGGGTCTTGCCATGTTGCCCAGGCTAAGAAATTCTAATGGAGAGATTAAGTAGTCGTCTTGGTTCTTTGCTGGAAAACAAAAATTCCATAAACAAAATTTTGCTTTATGAAAGATGGAATGGTTTTATAACGTAACGTGACATACTAGTAATTTAATATTTTTATTATGAATCTAGTCATTGTTTGGCATCAGGGCACATCATCCCAAAGTCTCTTATGACGGTAGGAGACCATAATATACCACCCCGAAATATGCCTCTTTGATAAATTATTTTGAACTGCTTATTTTAAGAAACTGCAGATGCAGGAGTAGTTCTGAAAAGGTGCCCATTTGTAAGACAAATTTACACAGCAAATCTCCACTTTAAGTACCAGGCAAGATGTCAAAGCCCGGACAGTGAAGACTGGTTGGCTTCCTGGTGGTAAAATAATTTACCAACAATAGTATAGGTTTGAAAAGGAAAGTTTTATCAGAACACTGTGGCAGTGTGTACTGGGACACTTCAGCAAGAGAGGACTGAGTGTGCAGCAGTGATTTTTCCTTAGGGGTATTTATGGACCTTAAAGCAGGAACTTAAGGGTACTTTGGACCATATTAGTCATGTAGGTCATGATAAATGGTTACATGTGTGGACATTTTGGTGCCTTGATGTCAGCGAAGTTTGCACAATGAGTTTCCACATGCATGCATTCTGGAGATGTATTGAAATTCTTGTTACTTACACATTTTTGGGAAAGAGGCCTGATACCAGTCTATCATTGATGGGCATTTGGGTTGGTTCCAAGTCTTTGCTATTGTGAACGGTGCCACAATAAGCATACATGTGCATGTGTCTTTATAGCAGAATAATTTATAATCCTTTGGGTATATACCCAGTAATGGGATTGCTGGGTCAAATGGTATTTCTAGTTCTACATCCTTGAAGAATCGCCACACTGTCTTCCACAATGGTCGAACTAATCTACACTCCCACCAACAGTGTAAAAGCATTCCCATTTCTCCACATCCTCTCTAGCATCTGTTTCCTGACTTTTTAATGATCACCATTCTAACTGCTGTGAGATGGTATCATTGTGGTTTTGATTTGCATGTCTCTAATGACCAGTGATGATGAGCTTTCTTTCATATGTTTGTTGGCTGCATAAATGTCTTCCTTTGAGAAGTGTCTGTTCTCATATCCTTCACCCACTTTTTCATGGAGTTTTTTCTTTTAAATGTGTTTAAGTTCCTTGTAGATTCTGGATAGTAGCCCTTTGTCAGATGGATAGATTGCAAAAATTTTCTCCCATTCTGTAGGTTGCCTGTTCACTCTGATGATAGTTTCTTTTTCTGTGCAGAAGCTCTTTTTCTTAATCAGATTCCATTATTCAATTTTGGCTTTTGTTGCCATTGCTTTTGGTGTTTTAGTCATGAAGTTTTTGCCCATGCCTATGTTCTGAATGGTATTACCTAGGTTTTCTTCTAGGCTTTTAATGGTTTTTAGGTCTTACATTTAAGTCTTTAATCCATCTTCAGTTAATTTTTATATAAGGTATAAGGAAGAGATCCAGTCTCAGCTTTCTGCATATGGCTAGCCGGTTTTCCCAACACCATTTATTACGTAGAGAATCCTTTCCACATTGTTTGTTTTTGTCAGGTTTGTCAAAGATCAGATGGTTGTAGATGTGTGGTGTTATTTCTGAGGCCTCTGTTCTGTTCCATTGGTCTATGTATCTGTTTTGTTATAAGTACCTTGCTGTTTTGGTTACTGAAGCCTTGTAGTATAGTTTGAAGTCAGGTAGCGTGATGCCTCCAGCTTTGTTCATTTTGCTTAGGATTGTCTTGGCAATGCGGGTGCTTTTTTGGTTCCATATGAACTTTAAAGTAGTTTTTTCCAATTCTGTGAAGAAAGTCAATGTTAGCTTGATGGGGATGGCATTGAATCTATAAATTACTTTGGGTAGTATGGCCATTTTCACGATATTAATTCTTCCTATCCATGAGCATGGAATGTTTCTCCATTTATTTGTGTTCTTTCTTATTTCCTTGAGCAGTAGTTTGTAGTTCTCCTTGAAGAGTTCCTTCACATCCTTTGAAAGTTGGATTCCTAGGTATTATATTCTCTTTGAAGCAATGGTGAATGGGAGTTCAGTCATGATTTGGCTCTCTGTCTGTTATTGGTGTATAGAAATGCTTGTGAGTTTTGCACATTGATTTTGTATCCTGAGACTTTGTGAAGTTACTTATCAGGTTAAGGAGATTTGGGGCTGAGATGATGGGGTTTTCTAAAATACAATCATGTCATCTGCAAACAGACATTTTGACTTCTTCTTTTCCTAAACCAGGAAGAAGTCGAATCCCTGAATAGACCAATAGCAAATTCTGAAATTGAGGCAGTAATTAATAGCCTACCAATGAAAAAATCCAGGACCTGACAGATTCACAGCCGAATTCTACGAGAGGTACCAAGAGGAGCTGGTACCATTTCTTTTGGAACTATTCCAAACAATAGAAAAAGAGGAAATTCTTCCTAACTCATTTTATGAGGCCAGTATCATCCTGATGCCAAAACCTGGCAGAGACACAACAAAAAGGAAAATTTCAGGCCAATATCCCTGATGAACATTGATGCGAAAATCCCCAATAAAATACTGCAAACCAAATTCAGCAGCACATCGAAAAGCTTATCCACCACAATCAAGTCGGCTTCATCCCTGGAACGCAAGACTGGTTCAACATACGCAAATCAATAAACATAATCCATCCCATAAAGAAAACCAATGACAAAAACCACATGATTATATCAATAGATGCAGAAAAGGCCTTCGACAAAATTCAGCAGCCCTTCATGCTAAAAACTCAATAAACTAGGCATTGATGGAACGTATCTCAGAATAATAAGAGCTATTTATGACAAACCCACAGCAAATATCATACTGAATGGGCAAAAACTGGAAATATTCCCTTTGAAAACTGGCAGAAGACAAGGATACTCTCTCTCACCACTCCTATTCAACATAGTATTGGAAGTTCTGGCCAGGGCAATCAGGCAAAAGAAAAAAATAACGGATATTCAATTTGGATTGTACAACATTTTGCCTGCCTTGGGCCACATTGGAAGAAGAATTGTGTTGGGCCACACATAAAATACAGTAACACTAATGATAGCTGATTAGCTAAAAAAAAAAAAAAAAAAAAAATTCATAAACTCTTACAGAGTTTTAAGAAAGCTCATGAATTTGTGTTGGGCTGCATCCAAAGCTGTCCTAGGCCTCATGCAGCCTGTGAACTGTGGCCTAGACAAGCGTGCTTTAGATTGTGCACCCAAAATATCTGAGATGGGTCTCAACCAATTTAGAAAGTTTATTTGGCCAGCGTTAAGGATGCACCTGTGACTCAGCCTCAGGAGGTCCTAATGACATGTGCCCAAAGTGTTTGGGTTACAGCTTGCTTTTATACATTTGATACATATATATGTATCATCAATCAATATGTGTAAAGTGTACATTGGTTTGGTTGGGTAAGCTGGGACAATTTGAAAGGGGAGGACATGGGGGGCCTTCCAGGTCATAAGTAAATAACAGACAAAAGGTTGCATTCTTTTGAGTCCTTGACCAGCCGTCCACTGAATACACAATTTAGTATGGCTCAATGAATCTGTATTTTTACATGAACAGTAGGGCAGAGGAAGCGATCAGATATGCATTTGTCTCAGGTAGCAGAAGGATGACTTTCTGTGCTGCACCTGTGAAGATAAGCTTATCAGTTTATTGTCAGAGTGAAATTCAGCAGAACTCCTTTAGGGTAGAGATCTTGAGGCCCACAAGGAATTTCCTTGTGGGCAAATTGGGAACGAGGTATGTAGCTCTTTTGTCTTTTTAGCTAGCTAATTTTGGAATAAAACCTGATGTAGTTCCCAGCTTGACTTTTCCCTTGGCTTTGTGATTTTGGGGTCCTGAGATATATTTTCCTTTCACAAGATAATAGGGAAGTGTAATTACTTTTTGAATTCCTCAGATAAGGGGCTTTACCTCCAGATGGTCTGCTTGATGGCCGAGGTGATCTCTCCTCAGTAAGGATATCTTCTTTGCACAAAGAAGAGAGGGATGACTAAATGGAGAAGGTGCCCTCACATAACAAATCTTACCTTTGTGTAAGGTGCTTTTCCTGGGTCTCATCTTAACCAGGCTTTTTCTGCACACTTTTTTCTGTACTCTAAAAAATTACTTATTCCTTACATGTCTTTCTTGTGTATATGAAAATATACATGCTAATAAAGTTTTTCTCCAGTTAACCTATATATTGTTACAGGGAGTCCCAGTGAAGAACTATGAATGGTAGAGAAAATTATTTTTTCTTCCTTACATTATTATCACATTGTTATAGATAACAAGGGTATTCCTCAACTCATGACTGCAGATCGTTTATTGGCCTTTTTGTTTACCATATATTTACCCTACTTCCCCATAAGAATCACAGAACCTTTTCTGGTCAACAGAGAAGTTTCTTCTTAATAAAGAATCTGGCCTCATTGGAGGAGAGACCTGGCCTTTGTCTTGGCTCCTAGGAGGTAATCTTTAAGCTATTGAAATTTCATAAGTGATAGGAATGTCTTTGTGGGCCCCTCAGAGGACAAGTCTAGTTAGTGTTAATAAGGTGGTTCATGGTCTGAGTGCTGTGGTTTATGCCCCTAATCCCAGCACTTTGGGAGGCTGAGGTGGGAGGATAACTTGAGCCCACGAGTTGGAGACCAACTTGGCTAATGTGATGAGACCCCATCTCTACAAATAATAATAAAAAAAAATCAGCCAGGCATGGCAGCGTGTGCCTGTGATCCCAGCTACTTGGGAGGCTGTGTTGGGAGGATTGCTTGAGCCCAGGAGGTTGAGGCTGTAGTGGGTTATGATGGCTCCACTGTACTCTAGCCTGGATGACAGAGTGACACCCTATCTCAAAATAAGGTGTGTAATGATGGGCCCCCATGATGTCAGCCTGACCTGGGAAGCAGGGAGAGCTGATGCCTACATTCAACCTGTGGCCAATGAATCAATCATTAAGCCTGAATAAAACTCCTGGACACAGTAGGGTGAGCTTTGCCTTATGTAGGTATTGTAGCCCACTGTGGCTGGGAGGAAGTAACACTGGCCATAGATCCACGGGTAGAGGTTAACGGAAAGCTCAGCATTTGTGATGCGGACAGGAGACGGAAATACTGGATAGAAGAAGGTGTTTCCCCAGCAAAGGCCCCATTCTCAAGCCTGGAGACCTATGGCCCTAACTGAGAACAGGCACTTCTGTTTTTGTGCCCCAAAAGTTGCCTTTTGGTTTGCCATGCCTCCGTATCCTGTACCCAAATAAACCCCAAGCCACAGACTCCAGAAGCAGATGAGGAGACAGAGACAACGTGGCAAATGGGAGATGGCGCAACAGAGAAAGAAGAGAAGGAATGTCTGAACACCAAGACGGGGTATCTCGGCTGGGGGTGGTCCGAGAGGCGCTCAGCTGCTGGATGACCAAACTCCAGGTGAAGATCATCTTCCCACTCCATCCACACTTCCAGCTCACTGTCTATCCCGGTGAGAACCACCTCCACCACTCATTAAAACCTCCGCATTCATCCATCAAGCTCGTATGTGACCCAATTCTTTAAGGACACTGGGCAAGAGTTCAGGATGCAGAAAGCTGTCACAATGGCCCTCTGCCCTTGTGAAAAGGCAGAGGGCCCATATTGAACAGGTTAACACTTAAGCCATCTGAGGAAGGCAAGGCTAAAAGCGCATTGTAACACTGGGGCCACAGGCCCCCACCCCTAGAGACTAGTATGGGGCTGGAGCCCAAAGCACTCACCCTAGGTACTCTACCTGCCTGTCTGCATGCTCCCACTCCTGTCAAGGATTTGAGCAGCAGCAGCAGTGACCAAACATGAGCCCCACTCCTGTTGCACGTCCTGAGAGGGGGGTCAAGGAACTTTCCTGTTTCGTTTGGACCCCTCCACAACTCCACCTGATGCATCTCTTCTTTTGGCTGGTTACTGAGACAAGCTTTCAGTACTATGAATCTTGCAAGAAAATTATTGAATCTCAGGGTGATTTTGGGAAACTCAAAACTTATAGTTGGTGTCAGAAGGCTTGCAGTCTGGAGAATTGTGCCCTCACTTTTCAGTTAGTCTAATTCGAGGTACCCTGCTATATCATATAGTAGGAAGAACCTGTCTGTGGGTCTTATTTGTACCTTTGCCTGGAAGTTGACTGTCAAAGATTCAGTTGGAGATGAGGGAGGCTGACAAGAAGATACTCAGGAAGGTTATGACACAACTATCTATGATAATAGGGCTTGTACCTGTGGTCTTTGACACTTAGAACTGTCTCCCTCTTAATAAGACATGCTATATTTTTTTCTGCTTGGCCAGCCTTTGTCATCATAAAGTTATACCTATTTTCCACCTGTCCCCAGATTGGAATTAATGGTCAGAGGACCTTGAAGGTGTATTTGAACCACAACAGTGATAGTGGAGCATCATGCATAAACAAATATATTTAAATTTAGGAGTCCAGTTTTTATTTTATTATTTTATTTTATTTTATTTTATTTGAGACTGGGTTTTGCTGTCTTGCCCAGGCTGGAGTACAGTGGCATGATCATGGCCTACTGCAGTCTCGACCTCCTGGGCTCAAGTGATCCTTCCCGAGTATCTGGAACCACAGGCATGTGCCACTATGCCCTACTAGAATCTTCCTTTCTTTTTAAGACAAGAGTCTTGCTCTGTCACCCAGGCTGGAGTGCAGTGGCACCATCTTGGCTTACTGAAACCTCCACTTCCTGGGCAAGAGATCCTCCACCTCAGCCTCCCGAGTAGCTGGGACTATAGGTGTGTGCCACCATACTCAGCTATTTTTTAAAGTATTTTTTGTAAAGAGAGGGTTTTGCCATGTTTTCCAGGCTGGTCTTAAATTCCTGGGCTTAAGTGATCTGCCTGCCTTGGCCTCCCAAAGTGTTAAGATTACAGGAGTGAACCACCACACCTTTCTAAACTCTTATTTTTAAAATAAATCTCTTTTCATATCTGATGTTTTGAATTTAAGTTGGTTGTATTTTGTTGGCAATTTATTTCTGTATACTTAGTCTTCTAGGAGTTTCTCAATTTTATGGTCTGTTATTCAGCTCCTGGATTTTTGATGCTGCTATAGATTAATTTTTATATTTATTTTGTCATTTAAAATAAGATATTGGGAGGGAAAGTAAGACATATTTTATAAATCAGAATAAAAGTCATTTTTTGACCAAGAAGTTGGGACAAGAATAAAATAAGCAAAACACCCTGCGATGGTAATTATGGAATTTACTAGTTTGATATTGCCAGATACAAAACCACCCTCAAAGCTCAGTGGCTTAAAATGCTTATTCTGAGTTTGTGAGTTGGGTGTGGTCAGCTGGTCTAGGCAGGGCTTGAGTGATTGGCTCAGCTGGCCTTGGCTGGACTCACATCTGTGGCCAGCTGGTAGTCAGTTGATCTAGACTCAGTGAGGTTGAGGAGACTGCTGAGAAGGTTTTCTCATCTTTCTGCCACTAAAGAGCTAGCTCAGACATGCTCTTCTCGTAACAAAGGCAGAGACAAAAGTAAGTGAAATTGAGGAAGTACTTTTCAAGCCTCTACTTGCATCCCAGCTAATTTCCTATGGCTAAAGGAAGTCACAAGGACAAGCCCAGAATCATGGTTGGAGGACACTGCAAAGTTACATGACAAAGGTTATGGGTACAGAGAGAAGTGAAGTGTTCATGCAAACTACCCTCCAGAATTATTTCTCAGAGTTAAATTGTGATTCTCAAATGCAAGGAAATAGAAAACCAGTTGGAGATATTTGAAATGGTCTTTGGAAGCAATGTGCATTATTTTGGCAACCCAACCTATTATTTAATGCTTAATTTAAATATCACCTTTTTCATTAATGTTTCGTGATTGTCATAATGGTATTTTCATCCTTTTCAGATTTGTCACTGAGATATGAATCAGCATTTTGAATCACATGCTGTTATAATCATCCAAAGGGCAGTAGTTTGGTTTTGTTTTGTTTTCCTCAGCATTTTGTGAGTTATGCTGGTGTTTTTGTTTGTTTGTTTGTTTTGTCAGAGGCAAGCTTGTAGACAACAAGAAGAACATACTATAGTGATAGTCTGATGATAATTGCTACCATGTATGCATAGTGTATTGTGCTACTCTGCACTGTTCAAAGCACATGACTTATACTAAATCTTTTTAGTAGAACTTCATGTGGAGAGTTCAAGTTAGCCAACCAATATGCTTTTCTGCTTCAAAAATTAATGTCTATTAAATAACAGCATAAGTCATTGATCTCTTTTCTAATAGTTGCTTTTATTTTTATGTTAAGGGAATGATATGTAAACCAGAAAATGCTAAGGCCCCCCAACCATCTAAATGGACTTCCTCTTCAGCTAGGCCACTCTTAAAACTTAACCTGAAAGACTGGTTCAGGCCATGACAGGAAGTGGGGGTAGGACATGCCTCATTATACCTGTCCAGCATTAACATCAGCACAGACTTTAAGTCTGATAAGAAACATTTTATGACCTATTCCTTTTACTACCTGAAGGCTTCCTCTGCAAATAAGAATTTTGGTCTCCACAGTCCTTTATCTTAACCCAGACATTCCTTTCTATTGATCTCAGGTCTTTAGATAAACTCAACCAATTGTCAACCAGAACATTTTTAAACTACCTGTAAGCTGGAAGTTCTGACCCACTGCCCCCACCACTTTGAGTTGTCCTACTTTTCTGGATCATACCAGTATATTTCTTGAAAGTATTTGATTAAAGTCCCATGTCTCCCTAAAATGTATAAAACCAAGCTGCACCCTGACCACCTTGGGAACATGTTCTTAGGACATCCTGATGGCTGTGTCACAGGGGCATGGTCCCTCATATTTGGCTCAGAATTAATCTCTTCAAATAATTTACAGAGTTTGACTCTTTTCATCAACAGATGTGATAAAGATTGTGCCATCTTTTGCCAGATTTTCACTGTTACTAGTTACTGCTTGGTTTTTACTTGTTCTCTGCAACTTTGTTTTAGATCTTTTTGCTTTAAAAAAAATTACCTTGGAGCAATTTTTAGCTGAATAACCTATTAACCACCTGTTTAGGCCTCCAGCTAAGGCAGTATTCTGCACCAACTGCCCCCCCCACCCCAACCCCGCCCCACCCAGCGCTAATAATCCTCTTGTGTTACTGTGCCTGCAAGAATCTCACTTGGGCCTGGGCAGGTTTGGACCAGGGCCCAGTTAAATGGCTTCATTGGTGAGCTTGGCTTCTGAAGTGTCCTTCAGACCTTTTGTTTTCCACTGAACAATGAAGGTAAAAATTTTGTTAGTGACTTCAGTCTCTCTCTGCAGCCAGTATAAAAATTTAACTCCAAACGTAGAATTACAATGTTTCAGTTGGGAACAACACTTATTTTGGAATCAGCCAACTCAAATGATTTTCTGTTATTGATAGTAGTGGTTCATTATATATAAACATTTTATGTATTCATTATAACCATCTCATTTATTTTTTCCTTCAACTTTTAAGTTCCATGGTACATGTACAGGATGTGCAGGTTTGTTACATAGGTAAATGTGTGCTATGGTGATTTGCTATACAGAGCAATCCATCGCCTAGGTATTAAGCCCAGCAACCATTAGCTATTCTTCCTGATGCTCCCCCTGCCCCCAGCAGGCCCCAGTGTGTGTTGTTCTCCCCATGTGTCTCTGTGTTCTCATCGTTCAGCTCTCACTTGTAAACTCATTTCTTTTTATGGCTGCATAGTATTCCATGATGTGTAGGTACCACATTTTCTTTATCCAGTCTATCATTGATGGGCATTTGGGTTGATTCCATGTCTTTGCTATTGTGAAGAGTGCTGCAGTGAACATACATGTGCATGTATCTTTATAACAGAATGATTTATATTCCTCTGGGTATATACCCAGTAATGGGATTGCTGGGTCAAATGTTGTTTCTGCTTCTAGATCTTTGAGGAATCACCAGACTGTCTTCCACAATGGTTGAACTAATTTATACTCTCATCAGCAGTGTAAAAGTGTTATTTTTTCTCTGCAACTTCACCAGCATCTGTTGTTTTTTGACTTTCTAATTATTGCCATTCTGACTGGTGTGAGGTGGTATCTCATTGTGGTTTTGATTTGCATTTCTCTAATGATCAGTGATGCTGAGCTTTTTTTCATATGTTGGTTGGGCACATGAATGTCTTCTTTTGAGAAGTGTCTGTTCATGTCCTTTGCTGACTTTTTAATGGGGTTGTTTATTTTTTTCTTGTAAATTTGTTTAAGTCCTTTGTAGACTCTGGATATTAGACTTTTGTCAGATGGATAGATTGCAAAATTTTCTCCCATTCTGTAGGTTGTCTTTTCACTCTGATGATGGTTTCTTTTGCTGTGCAGAAGCTCCTTAATTTAATTAGGTCCCATTTGTCAGTTTTTGCCTTTGTTGCAATTGCTTTTGGCATTTTCATGATGAAGTCTTTGCCTGTGCTGATGTCCTCGATTTTCTGCTAGAATTTTTATAGTTTTGGGTTTTACATTTAAATCTTTAATTAATCTTGAGTTAATTTTTGTATAAGGTGTAAGAAAGGAATCCAGTTTCAATTTTCTGCATATGATTAGCCAGTTGTCCCAGTACCATTTATTAGTGAATCCTTTCTCCATTGCTTGTTTTTGTGAAGCTCGTCGAATATCAGATGATAACTATCTCATTTAATAGGCAGCACTTTTCTTTGTGTCAAGTAAGTTGACATGAAATCATAAGAGGCCCTCTACTTACAAGCTGGAGAACAATCTCAAAATTTAGTAATACTGTATCCTGAAAACGGTTTTATTTGGCAATATACTAAATTACCACGAGGTGGCATAATTTCCTTATTAAAACTGACTTTCAGGGCTCTAAATTGGATTTCCTCTAGTCTTTTGACTTAACAGGGCAAGATTTCAATTTTATTTATTTTGTTTCTCCTGTTGGAAAAGAGGAAGAAAAACAATTTATTAACTTCTGTACCTGTAACAGCAAGGGAAAATTTTAAATTCTTCTATTATGTATATATTTTAAATTTTATATATTTAAGGTATACAACATAATGTTTTCATATACATGTTCATAGTGAAATGAATTCAGCCAAGCAAATTAACAAGTGCAGTGGCCTGATCATGGTTCACGGCAACATCTATCTCCTGGGCTCAAGTGATCCTCCCACCTCAGCCTCCCAAGTAGCTAGAACTACAAGCATGTGTACGCTTGGCTATTTTTTTTTTAATTTATTTTTTGTACAGATGAGGGTCTCACTAGGTTGCCAGGCTGGTCTCAAACTCATGGACTCAAGCAATCCTCCTGCCTCAGTCTCCCAAAGTACTGGAATTGGAGGCATGAGCCACTGCACCCAGCCAGTTACCTTTGTTTGTATGTGGTAAAGTACCTAAAACCTACTCTTTTTGCAAATTTCCGGTATACAATACAATATGTATTATTAACTGTATTCCTCATGCTGTACTTTATATCTCTAGGGTTATTTATTTTACATAACTGAAATTTTGTACTCTTTCACCTCCATCTCTCCATCTCCCCTCCCCTGCTCACCTTTGGCAACCACCTTTCTACTCTCTATTTCTATGTATTCGAGTTTTTTTTTAAGTTTCCATATATAAATGAAATCGTGCAGTATTTTCTATATGTGTCTGATTTGTTTCATTCACTATTCACTTAGCATAATGTCCTCTAGGTTTATCCATGTTGTGGCAAATGGCAGGATTTCCTTCTTTTTAGAAAATTTGTTTTTATTGTGTATTATTTTTAATTGTATTATTTTTTATTTATAAATATATATTATGTTATATTATAAATATATGTAATATATTGCAATTATGTTATATATAATTATAATATAAATATATATGATATATAATATAGAATAATGTATATAAGAGAATATGTAATATATAAATATATTCACATATATTTATGTTTAGTATATTAGTATTATTGTTTTTCATGAATTTCATTCTTTGTTAAGGCTAAATAATATATATCCATATTTTGGCTATTGTGATTAATGCTCTGATGAACATGGGTGCACTTTTGCTCTGTGTCACTACCCAAATCTCATGTCAAATTGTAATCTCCAGTGTTGGAGGAGGGGCCTGGTAGGTGGTGATTAAATCATAGAGGCTGACTTCACCCTTGCTGTTCTCATTTAGTAAGTGAGTTCTTATGAGATCTCATTGTTGTAAAAGTATGTAGCACCTCCCCCATCTCTTTTTCTGTCCCCTGCTCCACAATGTGAAGATGTGCCTGTTTCCCCTTCTGCCGTGATTGTAAGTTTCCTGAGGCCTCCCCAGCCGTGCTTCTGGTACAGCCTGTGGAACTATGAGTTAACTTAACCTCTTGTCTTCATAAATTACCCAGTCTCAGGTAGTTCTTTATAAATTGACCTGTCTCAGGTAGTTTTTGTTTTTTTGTTTGTTTGTTTGTTTTTGAGATAGAGTTTCACAGTGTCACCCAGGCTGGAATGCAGTGGCACAATCTTGGCTCACTACAACCTCTGACTACCAGGTTCAAGTGATTCTCCTGTCTCAGCCTCCCAAGTAGCTGGGACTACCAGCGCCTGCCACCATGCCTGGCTAATTTTTGTATTTTTAGTAGAGAAGGGGTTTCACTGTGTTAGCCAGGGTGGTCTTGAAGTCCTGACCTCATGATCCACCTGCCTCGGCCTCCCAAAGTGCTGGGATTACAGGCGTGAGCCACCACACCCAGCCTCAGGTAGTTCTTTATGGCAATGTGAGGGCGCACTAACACAGAAAATTGATACCAGAGAAGTGGGGCATTGCTACAAAGATACCTGAACATGTGGAAGCACCTTCAGAACTGGGTAATGAACAGAAGTTGGAAGAGTTTGGAAGGCTTAGAAGAAGACAGGAAGATGAAGGAAAGTTTGGAACATTCTGCAGACTTGTTGAATGGTTGTGACCAAAATGCTGATAGTGATATGGACAACGAAGTCCAGGCTGAGGAGTTCTCAACTGGAGATGAGGAATTTACTAGGAGCTGGAGATAAGAAGTTTCTAAGCAGCAAAGCATTCAAGAAGGGAGCTGGCTACTTCTAACAGCATACACTCATATGCATGCACAAAGAGATTATCTGAAACTGGAACATATATATACATATATATTTTTTGAGAGGAAGCCTGTCTCTGTCAACCAGGCTGGAGTGCAGTGGTGTGATCTCGGCTCACTGCAACCTCCACCTCCCCGGTTCAAACAATTCCCCTACCTCAGCCTCCTGAGTAGCTGGGATTATAAGTACATGCCACCACTCCTGGCTAATTTTTTTGTAATGTTAGTAGAGACAGGGTTTCACCATGTTGGCCAGACTGGTCTCGAACTCCTGACCTTAGGCAATCTGCCCACCTTGGCCTCCCATTGTGCTGAGATTGTAGGCGTGAGCCACCATGCCCAGCCTGGAACTCGTATTTAAAAAGGAAGCAGAACGTAGATGTTTGGAAAATTTGCAGCATGATTGTATGGTAGAAAAGAAAAACCCATTTTCTGGGGAAGAATTCAAGCCTGCTGCAGAAACTTGCATAAGTAAAGAGGAGCCAAATGTTAATAGCCAAGACAATGGAGAAAGTGCTGCCAAGGCATTTCAGAGACCTTCACAGCAGCCCCTCCCATTACAGGCCTAGGGGTCTAGGAGGGAAAAATGATTTTGTAGGCCAGGGCGTCGCTGCTCTGTACAGCCTCAGGACTTCTCAGGACAGTGCCCTGCATCTTGGTGACTCCAGCTCCAGCTGCGGCTAAAAGGTGCCAAAATACAGCTCAGGCCATTGCTTCAGAGGGTGCAAGTCCCAAACCTTGGCAGCCTCCATGTGGTGTTAAGCCTGTGGATTGGCAGAGGGCAAGAGTTGAAGCTTGGGAGACTCTGCCTAGGTTTCAGAGGATGTATGGAAATGCCTGGATTTCCAGGCAGAAGTCTGCTGCAGGGGTGGATTCCTCATGGGGAACCTCTACTAGGGAAGGGTGAAGGGGAAATGTGGGATTGGAGTCTTCACACAGAGTTTCTACTGGGGCTGCCTAGTGGAGCTGTGAGAAAAGGGCCTCTGTTCTCCAGACCCCAGAATTATAGATCCACTGACAGCTTGCACTATGCACCTGGAAAAGCTGCAGGAACTCAGTGCCAGCCCATGAAAGCAGCCAAGGAGGCTGTACCATGCAAAGCTACAGAGGCAGAGCTGCCTAAGGCCTTGGGAGCCCACCCCACATGTTAGTGTGGCCTGGATGTGAGACATAGAGTCAAAGGAGATTATTTTGGGGCTTTAAGATTTAATGACTGCCCTGCTGGGTTTTGGACTTGCATTGGACCTGTAGCCCCTTTGTTTTGGCTGATTTCTACCTTTTGGAATGGGAGCATTTATCCAGTGCCTGTATCCCCATTGTGTCTTGGAAGTAACTAATTTGTTTTTCATTTTACAGGCTCACAGGTGGAAGGGACTTGCCTTGTCTCAGATGACACTTTGGACTTGGACCTTTGAGTTAATGCTGGAATGAGTTAACATTTTCGGGGACTGTTGAAAAGGCATGATTGTCCTTTCAGATGTGAGAAGGACATGAGATTTGAGAGGGGCCAGAGGAGAATGTAATTATTTGGCTCTGTGACCCCACCCAAATCTCATGTTGAATTGTAATCTACAGTGTTGCAGGAGGGGTCTAGTGGGAGGTGATTGAATCATGGGAGCAGCTTTACCACATGCTGTTCTCATGATAGTGAGTGAGGTCTCATGAGATCTGGTTGTTGTAAAAGTATGTAGCACTTCCTCCAGTTCTCGCTCTGTCTCCTGCTCCACCATGTGAAAATGTGCCTTCTTCCCCTTCCACCATGATTGTAAGTTTTCTTTTTTATTTAATTAATTAATTAATTAATGTATTTATTATACTTTAAGTTCTAGGGTACATGTGTACAATGCGCAGGTTTGTTACATAGGTATACGTATGCCATATTGGTTTGCTGCACCCATTAACTCGTCATTTACATTAAGGTATTTCTCCTAATGTTATCCCTTCCCCTGCTCTCCACCCCACGACAGGCCCCAGGGTGTGATGTTCCCCGCCCTGTGCCCAAGTGTTCTCATTGTTCAGTTCTCACCTATGAGTGAGAACATGTGGTGTTTGGTTTTCTGTCCTTGTGATAGTTTGCTCAGAATGATGGTTTTCAGCTTCATCCATGTCCCTGCAAATGACACGAACTCATCCGTTTTTATGACTGTATAGTATTCCATGGTGTGTATGTGCCACAGTATCTTAATCCAGTCTATCATTGATGGACATGTGGGTTGGTTCCAAGTCTTTGCTATTGTGAATAGTGCTGCAATAAACATACGTGTGCATGTGTCTTTATAGTAGCATGATTTATAATCCTTTGGGCATATACATAGTAATGGGATCACTGGGTCAAATGTTATTTCTAGCTCTAGATCCTTGAGGAATCATCACACTGTCTTCCACAATGGTTGAACTAGTTTACAGTTCCACCAACAGTATAAAAGCATTGCTATTTCTCCACATCCTCTCTAGCATCTGTTGTTTCCTGACTTTTTAATGATCGCCATTCTAACTGGTGTGAGATGGTGTCCCATTGTGGTTTTGATTTGCATTTCTCTGATATCCAGTGATGATGAACATTTTTTCATGTGTCTGTTGGCTGCATAAATGTCTTCTTTTGAGAAGTATCTGTTCATATCCTTTGTCCACTTTTTGATGTTTTTTTTTTTTCCTTGTAAATTTGTTTAAGTTCTTTGCAGATTTTTGGTATTAGTCCTTTGTCAGATGGATAGATTGCAAAAATGTTCTCCCATTCTGTAGGTTGCCTATTTACTCTGATGGTAGTTTCCTTTGCTATGCAGAAGTTCTTTAGTTTAATTAGATCCCATTTGTCAATTTTGGCTTTTGTTGCCATTGCTTTTGGTGTTTTAGTCATGAAGTCCTTGCCCATGCCTCTGTCCTGAATGGTATTGCCTAGGTTTTCTTCTAGGCTTTTAATGGTTTTAGGTCTAACATTTAAATCTTTAATCCATCCTGAATTAATTTTTGTATAAGGTATCAGGAGGGGATCCAGTTTCAGCTTTCTACTTATGGCTAGCCAGTTTTCCCAGCACCATTTATTAAACAGGGAATCCTTTCCCCATTTCTCGTTTTTGTCAGGTTTGTCAAAGATCACATGGTTGTAGATGTGTGGTGTTATTTCTGAGGCCTCTGTTCTGTTCCATTGGTTTATATATCTGTTTTGGTACCAGTACCATGCTGTTTTGGTTACTGAGGCCTTGTAGTATAGTTTGAAGTCAGGTAGCATGATGCCTCCAGCTTTGTTCATTTTGCTTAGGATTGTCTTGGCAATGCGGGCTCTTTTTTGGTTCCATATGAACTTTAAAGTAGATTTTTCCAATTCTATGAAGAAAGTCATTGGTAGCTTAATGGGGATGGCATTGAATCTATAAATTACCTTGGGCAGTGTGGCCATTTTCACGATATTGATTCTTCCTATCCATGAGCATGGAATGTTCTTCCATTTGTTTGCGTCCTCTTTTATTTCGTTGAGCAGTGATTTGTAGTTCTCCTTGAAGAGGTCCTTCACATCCCTTGTAAGCTGGATTCCTCAGTATTTCATTCTCTTTGTAGCAATTGTGAATGGGAGTTCACTCATGATTTGGCTCTCTATTATTAGTCTATAGGAATGCTTGTGATTTTTGCACATTGGTTTTGTATCCTGAGACTTTGCTGAAGTTACTTATCAGCTTAAGGAGATTTTGGGCTGAGACAATGGGGTTTTCTAAATATACAACATGTCATCTGCAAATAGGGACAGTTTGACTTCCTCTTTTCCTAATTGAATACCCTTTATTTCTTTCTCTTGCCTGATTGGTCTGGCCAGTACTTCCAACACTATGTTGAATAGGAGTGGTGAGAGAGAGGATCCCTGTCTTGTGATTGTTTTCAAAGGGAATGCTTCCAGTTTTTGCCCATTCAGTATGATATTGGCTGTGGGTTTGTCATAAATAACTCTTATTATTTTGAGATACATTCCACCAATACCTAGTTTATGGAGAGGTTTTAGCATGAAGAGCTGTTGCATTTTGTTGAAGGCCTTTTCTGCATCTATTGAGATAATCATGTGGTTTTTGTTGATGGTTCTGTTTATGGGATGGATTACATTTATTCATTTGCATATGTTGAACCAGGCTTGCATCCCAGGGATGAAGCCCACTTGATCATGGTGGATAAGCTTTTTGATGTGTTGCTCAATTCAGTTTGCCAGTATTTTATTGAGCATTTTCACATCGACGTTCATCAGAGATATTGGTCTAAAATTCTTTTTTTGTTGTTGTTGTGTCTCTGCCAGGCTTTGGTATCGGGATGATTCTGACCTCACAAAATGAGTTAGGGAGGATTCCCTCTTTTTTTATTGATTGGAATAGTTTCAGAAGGAGTGGTAACAGCTCCTTTTTGTACCTCTGATAGAATTTGGCTGTGAATCTGTCTGGTCCTGGACTTTTTTTGGTTGGTAGGCTATTAAGTATTACCTCAGTTTTAGAGCCTGTTATTGGTCTATTCAGAGATTCAACGTCTTCCTGGTTTAGTCTTGGGAGGGTGTATGTGTCCAGGAATTTATCCATTTCTTTTAGATTTTCTAATTTGTTTGTGAAGAGATGTTCATAGTATTCTGTGATGGTAGTTTGTATTTCTGTGGGATCAGTGGTGATATCCCCTTTATCATTTTTTTATTGCATCTATTTGATTCTTCTCTCTTTTCTTTTTATTAGTCTGTCTAGCGATCTATCAATGTTGTTGATCTTTTCAAAAAACCAGCTCCTGGGTTCATTGATTTTTTGAAGGGTTTTTTTGTTTCTCTGTCTCTTTCAGTTTTGCTCTGATCTTAGTTATTTCTTGCCTTCTGCTAGCTTTTGAATGTGTTTGCTCTTGCTTCTCTAGTTCTTTTAGTTGAGATGTTAGGGTGTAGATTTTAGATCTTTTGTGCTTTCTCTCATGGGCATTTAGTGCTATAAATTTCCCTCTACACATTGCTTTAAATGTGTCCCAGAGATTTTGGTATGTTGTGTGTTTGTTCTCATTGGTTTCAAAGAACATCTTTATTTCTGCCTTTATTTCGTTATTTACTGATTAGTCCTTCAGGAGCATGTTGTTCAATTTCCATATAGTTGTGCAGTTTTGAGTGAGTTTCTTAATCCTGACTTCTAATTTGATTGCACTGTGGTCTGAGAGACAGTTTGTTGTGATTCCTGTTCTTTTACGTTTGCTGAGGAGTGCTTTACTTTCAACTATGTGGTCAATTTTGGAATAAGTGCGATGTGGTACTCAGAGGAATGTGTATTCTGTTGATTTAGGGTGGAGAGTTCTGTAGATGTCTATTAGGTCCACTTGGTGCAGAGCTGAGTTCAAGTCCTGGATATCCTTGTTAACCTTCTGTCTTGTTGATCTGTCTAATATTGACAGTGGGGTGTTAAAGTCTCCCATTATTACTGTGTGGGAGTCTAAGTCTCTTTGTATGTCTCTAAGGACTTGCTTTATGAATCTGGTTCCTCCTGTATTGGGTGCATATATATTTGGGATAGTTAGTTCTTCTTGTTGCATCTTTTTGACATTATGTAATGCTCTTCTTTGCCTCTTTTAATCTTTGTTGGTTTAAAGTCTGTTTTATCAGAGACCATGGTTACAACCCCTGCTTTTTTCTTTTGCTTTCCATTTGCTTGGTAAATATTCCTCCATCCCTTTATTTTGAGCCTATGTGTGTCTTTGCCTGTGAGATGGGTCTCCTGCATGCAGCACACTGATGGGTCTTGACTCTTTATCCATTTTGCCAGTTGTATCTTTTAACTGGGGCATTTAGCCTGTTTACATTTGAGGTTAAGATTATTATGTGTGAATTTGATCCTGCCATTATGATGTTAGCTGGTTATTTTGCCCATTAGTTGATGCAGTTTCTTCATAGTGTTGATTGTCTTTACAATTTGGCATGTTTTTGCAGTGGGTGGTACCAGTTGTTCCTTTCCATGTTTAGTGCTTCCTTCAGGAGCTCTTATAGGGCAGGCCTGGTGGTGACAGAATCTCTCAGCATTTGTTTGTCTGTAAAGGATTTTATTTGTCCTTTACCTATGAAGCCTAGTTTGGCTGGATATGAAATTCTGGGTTGAAAATTCATTTACGAATGTGGAATATTGACCCCCGCTTTCTTCTGGCTTGTAGGGTTTCTGTAGAGAGATCCGCTGTTTTTCTGATGGGCTTCCCTTTGTGGGTAACCTGACCTTTCTCTCTGGCTGCTCTTAACATTTTTTCCTTCATTTCAACCTTGTAAGTCTGTTGGTTATGTGTCTTGGGGTTGCTGTTCTCACGGAGTATCTTTGTGATGGTCCTTATATTTCCTGAATTTGAATGTTGGCCTGCCTTGCTAGGTTGTGGAAGTTCTCCTGGATAATACCCTGAAGAGTGTTTCTAACTTGGTTCCATTCTCCCCATCACTTTCAGGCACACCAATCAGACGTCGATTTGGTCTTTTCACATAGTAGCATATTTCTTGGAGGCTTTGTTCATTTCTTTTCACTCTTTTTCCTCTAATTTTGTCTTTTTGCTTTATTTCATTGAGTTAATCTTCAATCTCTGATGTCCTTTCTTCTGCTTGATTGATTCGAGTATTGATACTTGTGTATGCTTCGCAAAGTTCTTGTGCTGTGTTTTAAATCTCCATCAGGTCATGTATGTTCTTCTATAAACTGGTTATTCTAGTTAGCAATTAGTCTAACCTTTTTCAAGGTTTCTTAGCTTAGCAATTAGTCTAACCTTTTTCAAGGTTTCTTAGCTTCCTTGCATTGGATTAGAACGTGCTTCTTTAGCTTGGAGGAGTTTGTTATTACCTCCTGAAGCCTACTTCTGTCAATTCATCAAACTCCTTCTTTGTCCAGTTTTGTTCCCTTGCTGGCAAGGAGTTCTGATCCTTTGGAGGAGAAGAGGCATTCTGGTTTTTGGCTTTTCAGCCTTTTCACGCTGTTTTCTCCCCATCTTTGTGGAGTTCTCTACCTTGGGTCTTTGAAGTCAGTGACCTTCAGATGGTGTCTCTGAGTGGACGTCCTTTTTATTGATGTTGATACTGTTCCTTTTTTGTTAGTTTTCCTTCTAAGAGTGAGGCCCCTGTGCTGAAGGTCTGTTGAAGTTTACTGGAGGTCCACTCCAGACCCTGTTTTCCTGGATATCATTGGCAGAGGCTGCAGAACTGCAAAGATTACTGGCTGTTTTTTCCTCTGGAAGCTTTGTCCCAGAGGGGCACCTGCCAGATGCCAGCCAGAGCTCTCCTGTATGAGGTGTCTGTCAGCCCCTACTGGGAGGTGTCTTCCAGTCAGTATACATGGGGAGTCAGGGACCCACTTCAGGAGGCAGGCTGTCCCTTCTCAGAGCTTGAATGCTGTGCTGGGAGATTTGCTGCTCTCTTCAGAGCTGCCAGGTAGGTATGTTTAAGTCCACCGAAGCTGCACCCACCACCACACCTTCCCCCAGGTGCTCTGTCCCAGGGAAGTGGTGGTTTTATC
Source organism: Theropithecus gelada (assembly GCF_003255815.1). NCBI lineage: Eukaryota > Metazoa > Chordata > Mammalia > Primates > Cercopithecidae > Theropithecus > Theropithecus gelada. The sequence goes on from NC_037677.1 coordinate 91,061,602, forward strand.
TATAAGTTCCTGACTGGGGCTGCTGCCTTTTTTTAAGAGATGCCCTGCCCAGAGAGGAGGGAATCTAGAGAGGCAGTTTTGTTTCAGTGGCCTTGCTGAGCTGCGGTGGGCTTCACCTAGTTTGAACTTCCTGGAGCTTTGTTTTCACCGTGAGGGTAAAACTGCCTACTCAAGCCTCAGCAATGGCAGACACCCTTCCCCCCACCAATCTTGAGTGTCCCAGGTCACGCTTAGACTGCTGTGCTGGCATGAGAATTTCAAGCCAGTGGATCTTAGGTTGCTGTGCTCCATGGGGGTGGGACCTGCCAAGCCAGACCACTTGGCTCCCTGGCTTCAGTCCCCTTTCCAAGGGGTGTGAGCAGTTCTGTCTTGCTGGCATTCCAGGTGCCACTGGAGTATGAAAAAAACTGCTGTGGCTAGCTCAGTGTCTGCCCAAATGGCTGCCCAATTTTGTGCTGGAAACCCAGGGCCCTGGTGGTGTAGGCACTGGAAGCAATCTCCTGGTCTGTGGGTCGTGAAGGCCGTGGGAAAAGTGCAGTGTCTAGGCCAGAGTGCACGGTACAGTCCCTAATGGCTTCTCTTGGCTAGGAGAGGGAGTTCTCCCACTCCTTGCACTTACCAGGTGAAGTGACGCCCTACCCTTCTTCAGCTCATGGTCCTTGGGCTGTACCCATTGCCCAACCAGTCCCAGTGAGATCAACCAGGTACTTCATTTGGAAATGCAGAAATCACCCAGCTTCTGCACTGATTTCGCTGGGAGTTGCAGACTGGAGCTGTTCCAATTTGGACATGTTGCCAGCAAATCAGACTGATCTTTTTCAACTGTCAATTCCTTAGCTGAAAAATAGGAATTGCAGAAATACGTGTCTGGATTTCCGTGGAGGCGTATGGTGAGAAAACAAACTTGATCAAGGTACTACTGAAATGCTTTTTTTTTTTTTTTTTTTTTTTTTTTTGAGACGGAGTCTCGCTCTGTCGCCCAGGCTGGAGTGCAGTGGCTGGATCTCAGCTCACTGCAAGCTCCGCCTCCCGGGTTCACGCCATTCTCCTGCCTCAGCCTCCCGAGTAGCTGGGACTACAGGCGCCCGCCACCTCGCCCGGCTAGTTTTTTTTTGTATTTTTAGTAGAGACGGGGTTTCACCGTGTTAGCCAGGATGGTCTCGATCTCCTGACCTCGTGATCCACCCATCTCGGCCTCCCAAAGTGCTGGGATTACAGGCTTGAGCCACCGCACCCGGCCCTGAAATGCTTTTAAAACAGTAAAATGGAATGTAATATAAAAGATGAATATTAACTTTGATTATCCTTCTAAGATCTTACCTTAAATGCTAAGTTTAATATGTTTGAAATAAAGTATTATGTTTCATGCATGATTATATATTTGTTAGTGGTAGGGATATGTAAATATATATGTTACGTATATATAGTTATACATATATACATATATATACACATAACATGTATGTTACATGTTTCAATCTATCTCTTCCTTGTGCTTGGCAAAGTTACACATAGTAGAAACCTATAAATGCTGCTGAATAAATTATTAGATTTATCCTTTTTTAGCTCTATAAGGCTTTTCCTGTTTTGATTAATAATATCGCTTCCCTCAAAACTCTGTTTTGGAGAATGTTAAAAAGCTCTTCTGTGTCTCAGCAACCATTAAGAGTTCATTGGCTGTTTCCTGATCAATAGGGTACAGGTAAAATGTGACCCATTGAGTGGCTGCTTGATTCTCACTACTTATGTAAGTCACTGGCTGATTGTTTCTCCCATTGACATTTAGGTGTGCCACAAACATGATATCTGAAAGATGTTTAAATACCTAAGAACTATATGTGATTTTCACACTTTATAATCATTAAAAAATTTAAAAGGTAAAATATTTAGAAGTTTTGATTCTTGCTACATAAAAGCCGATGCTAGACAGAAGACACATGCACATGTGCACGCCCACACACGATAATGATAAGCAATGTGCTGTCGTATTTAAATGAGTCATCACAGAAGATTGTGATTAGGTTAGGCTGATTAGATTAACAGATGTGATTAGATTCGGCTGATTAGAATCTGGAAAGGATTCATCAAAGAAATCACCCGAGGCAATGTTAACTTTGAATGAGAGACTGAGGGACACAGAAAATCCAGGGAATGATGGGCCAGGGACCGAGAAGAATAGGGCAGATACAGAGGTTGACTGGATCCACATGAATGGGCATGGAAGGTGTGTCAAACAGTAGGTGTAATTAACAGAGGCAACTGTTTGAATCTGAGTTCTGGATGACAGTTTTGAATCTGATAAAATAGCAGAGTAGGGGTATGAGTATCAGTGAAGGCATGATAAAAATGTTTACATTCTGAGGTATTGGGGGTTGGAACTTCACCATGTGAATTTTGGAAAGCACAATTCAGCCCATAACAAACTTTACAAAAATAGAATAATTCAGTCTGTATGTCCTTGTGTCTGACTTTTTACATCAGCATTTTGTCTTTAGAATTCTTCTAAGTTGTTTAATGTATCTCAAATTTATTAATTTTCATTCCTATACAGTATTTCATTGTATGAGCATATAAAAATTTCTTTATATTACTGTTGATAAACATGTAGGTTATTTCTAGTTTTTGACTGTTGGGAACAATGATGCTATAAAAATAATTACACATTTACCCTGGTACACATGCACATACATACATATATGCACTTTGAATTTTAATACAATCAAATTTGCCCTTCTTTCCCTTTATGGTTAATGCTTTTTGCAGCTTATGTAAAAAAATTCTTCCCTTTCTTAAAATAATTCAGATTTTCTTCTATGTTATTAAAAACTTTATAATTTGGCCTTTTATATTTGGCCTCTAATACATCTGAAGGTGATTTTTGTGTATGGTAGCATGTAGTAGTCCATTTCATTTTTTTTTTTTGAGATGGAGTCTCACTCTGTCACCCAGGCTGGAGTGCAGTGGCACAATCTCAGCTCACTGCAATCTCCACCTCCTGGGTTCAAGCAGTTCTCCTGCCTCAGCCTCTTGAGTACCTGGGGTTACAGAGGCCTGCCACCACGCCTGGCTAATTTTTGTATTTGTAGTAGAGACAGGGTTTCACCATATAAGCCAGGATGGTGTCAAACTTCTGACCTTGTGATCTGCCCACCTCGACCCCCAAAGTGCTCAGATTACAGGTATGAGCTGCCACACCCAGCCCATTTCCTTTTTTCATAATGATACATATTTAATAATTTTACCTGCACTATTCATTGAAAACACTATGCTGACATTTTCATACATCAAGAATCCACATATTCTGTTCTGTCACTGTGGCTATCACCTATTAGTTTTATAACAAGTCTTGATTTCTGGTAGAGTAAAACTTTATTTCTTCTTTTCCTCTTCCTTTTTCTCCTCCTCCTCCTATTACTTGTCTTTGCATTTTCAAATACATTTTGGAGTCAGCTTGTCAAATTGTATTACAAAAAGGAAAAAAGTTAGACATGGTGGCTCATGCCTGTACTTCCAGCAATTTGGAATGTCAAGGTGGGAGGATGGCTTGAGAGCAGGAGTTTGAGACCAGTCTGGGCAACATAGTGAGACCCCTGTCTCTACAGAAAAGTTAAAAAATTAGCCAGGCATGATTGTGTGTTCCTGTAATCCCAGCTACTTGGGAGGCTGAAGTGGGAGGATCGCTTCAGTCCAGGAGGTCAAGGCTGCAATGAGCTGTGATCGCACTACTGCACTCCAGCCTGGGTGAAAGAGTGAGACCCTGTCTCAAAACCCAAACGAAAACAAAAGAAAAAGAAAAAGAAAAAAAGCCTATTAGGGTTTTGATTGAAGTTGCACCAAATCTACTGGTAAGTTTGGAGAGAATTAACAATTTATAATAAGAATTGAGAATGTATATTATTGAGTCTTCCAATCAATGGACTTGGTATATCCCTTCATTCATTTTCTCAAATGCCTCTCAATAAAGTGTTATAGTTTTTTGGAGAATTTTTGCATGTAATGTCTTAGATTAATAGTTACATAATTTTTTGACATTATAAATGACAGTTTAAAAATTTCATTCTTGGCCAGGCTCATGCCTGTAATCTCATTTTGAGAAGCTGAGATAGGCAGATTGCTTAAGTCCAAGAGTTAGAGACCAGCCTGGGCAAAACCTCATCTCTACAAAAATTAACTGGGTGCTGTAGGATGCACCTGCAGTCCCAGCTACTCAGGAGGCTGAGGGAGAAACATGGATTGATCCCAGGAAGTCAAGGCTGCAGTGAGCCATGATGGTGCCACTGTACTCAATCCTGGGCAACAGAGCAGACCCTGTCTCAAAAACAAAACAAAACAGGCCGGGTGTGGTGGCTCATGCCTGTGATCCCAGCACTTTGGGAGGCCGAGGCAGGTTGATCACTGTCACGCGCGTCCGTATGAAGAGACCACCAAACAGGCTTTATGTGAGCAATAAAGCTTTTTAATCACCTGGGTGCAGGTTGGCTGAGTCCAAAAAGAGAGTCAGCCAAGGGAGATAAGGGTGGGGCTGTTTTACAGGATTTGGGTAGGTAAAGGAAAATTAGAGTCAAAGGAGTGTTGTTCTCTGGCGGGCAGGAGTGGGTGGTCACAAGGTGCTCAGTGGGGGAGCTTTTTGAGCCAGGATGAGCCAGGAAAAGGAATTTCACAAGATAATATCATCACTTAAGGCAAGGACTGGCCATTTTCACTTCTTTGTGGTGGAATATCATTGGTTAAGGCAAGGCAGGGCATTTGCACTTCTTTTGTGATTTTCAGTCACAAAAGTGTGATTTTCTTTTGTGATTCTTCAGTTACTTCAGGCCATCTGGGTGTATATGTGCAAGTCACAGGGGATGCGATGGCTTGGCTTGGGCTCAGAGGCCTGACAATCATGAGGTCAGGAGTTTGAGACCAGCTTGGCCAAGATGGTGAAACCCTGTCTCTATTAAAAATACAAAAATTAGCCAGGTATTGTGGTGGGTGCCTGTAATCCCAGCTACTCAGGAGACAGAGGCAGGAGAATCTCTTGAGGCGGAGGTTGCAGTGAGCTAAGATCGTGCCACTGCACTCTAGTATGGGTGACAGAGCAAGATTCCATCTCAAAAAAACAAAACAAAACAAAACATTGTTTTCAACTTCATTTAAACCTACTCTTGGATCTCCTATGTGGACTGCATGTCACAGAAGGCCACGGTGGCTAGGTTTTTCACGATAGGCATCTCCACAGTGCAGTGGCCTCAGTCCAGGAATGCCACTGGGGCTTGGGGGTTGCTGGGGTGCAAAGAGCCTATTCACGGTCTGAAAGCGGATACCTTCACCCTTCACAGATTCCCTTCAATCGCTGTCTCTTGACTTTGTGCTTATCCATAGGGCCATTATTTATTGAACTTTGCAACTCAGATTCAAAAGCTAAAGCAACCCTCTAAGAGCTTAGGGAAACTTGGCTGAACCTGCGTGCCTGATGGCACAATGAACTCAGTGTGAATCTGTCCACAGACGCTGTAGGTCGCATGATGGGTGGTCCATCTTTTTAAGTAAATATAGCTTCATTGGTTCAAAACCTGTTTCCTTGCAAGTCTGCTACCATTGTGCAATCAACGAACCTCCTTGAGAGTCCACTAGAGGGGCCAGGAACGCCACGACCCCAGGTCTTTAGCTCCCCGAGTCTACGATCACTGGGAGTGGAGGTGGCTCATACACAGTCCTGCCAGGTCCTTGCTGCTTCTCTAATCCTTGGTCGCAGGCTAGGGCCCCACCCCAATATCCCTTGTGGTCTTGTGTCTTCTCCTCTACCAGGCCCCACAGATACGAGGGCCACCAGTGACCTCACTGATGTGAGGCCCTGCTGGGTCAGACCCCCACTTTGGTCCAAGCTGGCCCACCCAGCACCTACTTTCTTTTTTATTGAGATAAAATTTAGCACAGGAAAATGTATTTTTTCATTCTAAGTTGACAATGTACAATTGTATAAATTTATGGGGTACAAATTGATATTATAGTTTATTAAAACAATGTAGAATAATTAAATGAAGCTGGTTAATATACCCATCATCTCAAATCCTTAGCATTTTTAATGATGAACACTTGAAATTTACTCTTAGCAATTTTGAAATGTACAATACTCTATTACGAACTATTCACTATGCTGTGCAATAGAACTCAAAAAATGAAAAAAAGATATTCCTCCCATCTGAGATTTTGTATCCTTTGACTATTATATCCCCATTCCTCCCATCCCCTAGCCTCTGTAACCACCATTGTACTCTCTCTATGAGTTCAATTGTTTTGGGTAGAACAGCAATTGCCTGCCCCCTGCAATTGCAGCCGATGAGGCCCACCATCTTTCTCAGGATGCAGGCTGCTCCCGAGGTGACCTTGCGGATCTGCTCCATGCTCTGTACCCGAGTTGATTCCACATATGAATGAGATCATTCAATATTTATCTTTCTGTGCCTGACTTATTTCACTTAGCATGATGTTCTCCAATTCTATCCATCTTGTCACAAATGACAGAATTTCCTTCTTTTTTGAAGGTTGAATAGTATTGCATTGCATTGTGTATATATACCAGACTAAAAAAATATCTAAGCCAGGCATGGTGGCCCAACCTGTAGTCCCAGCTATTTGGGAGGCTAAGGCTGAAGGATTGCTTGAGCCAGGCAGGTCAAGGCTGCAGTGAGCTATGATGGTGTCACTGCACTTCAGCCTGGGTGACAGAGCAAGACCCCGTCTCAAAAAAATCTGCAGGTCAAGGCTGCAGTGAGCTATGATGGTGTCACTGCACTTCAGCCTGGGTGACAGAGCAAGACCCCGTCTCAAAAAAATCTATCTGTTCATGGACACTTACATTGATTCCATAACTTGGCTATTGTGAATAGTGCTAATAAAGAACATTGGGTGTAGTTGTCTCTTCGGCATATTGATTTCAGCTCTTTTGGAGAAATACCTAGAAGTGGATACCCAGACTGCTGGATCATATGATAATTCTGTTTTTAGTTTTTTGAGGAAGCTCCACGCTGTTTTCCATAATGGCTATACTAATTAACATTCCTGCTAACAGTGTACAGGGTTCCTTTCCTCCATGTCCTCCCCAATACTTATTATCTCTTATTTTTTTTGATAAAAACTATTATGACAGATGTGAAGTGTTATTTCATTGTAATTTTATTTCCCTAATTAAGTTTGTTACATAGGTAAATGTGTGCCGTGGTGATTTGCTGCACAGATCAACCCATCACCCTGTAGTTTAGTACCCACTAGCTATTCTTCCTGATGCTCTCCCTCCTACTTGTGCCCCCTCCCAATAGGCCTCAGTGTGTGTTGTTCCCCCACAATGTGTCCATGTGTTCTCATTGTTCAGCTCCCAGTTATAAGTGAGAAATGTGGTGTTTGGTTTTCTGTTCTTGCATTAGTTTGCTGAGGATAACGGCTTCCAGCTCCATCCATGTCCCTGCAAAGGATGTGATCTCATTCTTTTTATGGTTGCATAGTATTCCATGGTGTATATGTGCCACATTTTCTTTATCCAGCCTATCATTGATGGGCATGATAGGCATTTGAGTTGATTTCATATCTTTGCTATTGTGAATAGTGAGGCAATGAACATACATGTGCATGTATCTTCATAATAGAATGATTTATATTCCTTTGGGTAAATACTCAGTAATGGGATTGCTGGGTCAAACGGTGTTTCTGGCACTAGGTCTTTGAGGAATCACCACACTGTCTTCCACAATGGTTGAACTAATTTACACTTCCACCAACAATATAAAAGCGTTCCTTTTCTCCACAATCTTGCCAACAATTGTTGTTTCTTGGCTTTTTAATAATCACAATTCTGACTGGAGTGAGATGGTGTCTCATTGTGGTTTTGATTTGTGTTTCTCTAATAATCAGGGATGCTGGACTTTTTCTTGTATGTTTGTTGGCCTCAAGAATGTCTTCATTTGAGAAGTGTCTGTTCATGTCTTTTGCTGACTTTTTAATGGGGTTTTTGGTTTTTTTTCTTGTAATTTTGTTTAAGTTCCATGTAGGCTCTGGATATTAGACTTTTGTCAGATGGTGTGATGGTTAATCACAATCCAATCAAGTTGACACTCAGTATTCTGACACTCAGACACAATCCAATCTTGACTGTATTGAAGGATGCAAAGTATTGATCCTAGGTGTGTCTATGAGGGTATTGCCAAAAAAGATTAACATTTGAGTCAGTGGGCTGAGAAAGGCAGACCCACCCTTAATCTGGGTGGGCACCATCTAATAAGCTGTCAGTGAGGCCAGAATGTAAAGGAGGGGGGAAAAAAAAAAAGTGAAAAGGCTAGACTGACTTAGCCTCCCAGCCTACATCTTTCTCCTGCACTGGATGCTTCCTGCCCTCAAACATTGGACTCCATGTTTTTCAGCTTTTGGACTTGGACTGGCTTCCTTGCTCCTCCATTTGCAGATGGCCTATTGTGGGACCTTATGATCATGTGAGTTAATACTACTTAATAAACTCCATATATATATATACACACACACACACACATATATATATACACACACACATATATATTAGTTCTGTCCCTCTAGAGAACCCTGACTGATACAGATTTTGGTACCAGGAGTGGTTCTAGATGAACAGAATATTAAGCATGCAGTTCTTTCATTGGTTTTGGGGTTTCTGGAATTGGCTGCTTAATATGATTTGACCCCAAAATGCTAAGGACTCTACTTCTACTAGTATGGAGAACACTGATAGTCCTTGGTGTAAACTGTTTAGAGAGTTATGCAAAATAGATGAATTTGACACTCCTGATTCACAGATTGTGAGATGCAAGGAGTTTAGGTTTTCTATACATAATATCTTTGACTACATGTGGAGAACCAAGGAACATAATGAAGTTGGTTGGTTGCTACTAAGTTCACTGGACAAAGTGATGAAAGAAAATGATGAACTCAGGGATTCTAACTCCAAGCTTCAGAAGCAGATACTGAGCCTCAAATCTGCTAAGATTGCTCTGAGTGAGAATCTTGTCTCCTGTAGAGAAAGACCTGAAATTGTGGAAAAACAGACACAAGCTCTTATCATACAAGTGGCTGACCTGCAATGAAAGGTGAATGCATAGCCTTGCCAGGAGTCTACTGTTAAAGTGAGGGCATTGATTGGAAAAGAATGGGACCCTGCAACTTGGAATGGGGATGTGTGGGAGGACCCTGCTGAATCTGGGGACACTAAGCTTGTAAACTCTGATAAATCTTTTTTTGCCAGAAGAAACAGCTTCCCCATCCCCGGTAGTGGCAACATCCCCTCTGTGACCCGTGCTGCCATCAACCTTTCCTCCTTTGTCTGAGTAGATAAACCCTGTGCTGTCTGAGGCAGTAGTGATGGCCTCCCTTGAGACAAGATAATGTTGATTCTCCTCAGGAGCCACCCCCAACACTCCTGTTTGCTTCAGACCTATAACTAGACTAAAGTTCTGGTGGGCCCCTAGAAGTGAGGTTCAGAGTGTGGCCCATGAGGAGGTGTGTTACAATAGAAAAGAACTGCTTGGCTTTTCTGATTTATATAAGCAGAAATCTGGAGAACAGTCATGGGAATGGATATTAAGGGTGTAGGATAATGGTGGAAGAAACAGAGTTGGATCAGGCTGAATTTATTGATTTGGGCCCACTAAGTAGAGATTCTGATTTTAATGTTGCAGCGCAGGGAGTTAAAAAAGGTTTTAATAGTTTATTTGCTTGGTTGGCTGAAATGTGGATTAAAAGAGGGCCCACTGTGAGCAAGCTGGACATGCCTGATCTTCCTTGGTTTAATGTAAAGGAAGGGATCCAAAGGCTTAGGGAGATTGGGATGGTGGAGTGGATTAGTTACTTTGGACCTACTCATCCCAGCTGGGAGGGTGCAGAAAATATACCCTTAACTAGTACTTTGCGAAATAGATTTGTGAGGGCAGCACCTGCATCTTTGAAGAGCCCTGTAATTGCTCTTCTCTGTATGTCAGATCTAACAGTGGGAATCACAGTTACTCAACTACAAAAGTTAAATATAATGGAAATAATTGGATCCCGAGGTGGCAGGGGCTAAGTGGTGGCACTCAAGCATCAAAGGCAAGGTGGGTGTAGTTACTGTAATGGACAGCAGAAGCAAAGCAGCAATCAGAATAATCTGACTATGGAGTGTGCTGGCATTGGCTAATCATGGTGTTCCTAGATATGAAATTGATATAGGAAGCCTTCTCCATTCCTACTTAATTTATATAAGCAGAAAACTTCCAGGTCAAATGGACAAAAGACTAATTTGAATTATAAAACAGAGAATCATGGCCCTTCAATCAACTTCCAGACTTGAGCCAGTTTACAGACCCTTGAATGAAGGGAAGGCTAGGTCCTCTTGAGGAAGGACCCCACTTAACTATGAACAACTTATGCTGTTGATCTTTCTCCCATCCTTCCCCAAGGAGACCTCCAGCCTTTTACTAGGGTAATTGTGCATTGGGGAAAGGGAAATGATCAGACATTTCAGGAACTACTAGACACTGGCTCTGAGTCGACGTTGATTCCAGGGGACCCAAAATGTCATTGTGGTCCTCCTGTTAAAGTAGGGGCTTATGGAGGTCAGGTAATTAGTGGAGTTTTAGCTCATGTCTGACTTATAGTGGGTCCCTGGACTCATCCCGTGGTCACTTTCCCAGTGCCAGAATGCATAATTGGCATATGCAGCCTGCAGAACGCCCACATTGGCTCCCTGACTGGTAGGTTGAGGGCTATTATGGTGGGAAAGGCCAAATGGAAGCCATTAGAGTTGACTCTACCTAGAAAAATAGTAAATAAAAACCAACATCACATCCCTAGAGGGATTGCAGAGATGAGTGATAACATCAAGGACTTGAAAGACCCAGGGGTGGTGATTCCTACCGCATCCCAATTCAACTCTCCTATTTGGCCTGTGCAGAAGACAGATGGATCTTAGAGAATGACAGTGGATTATCATAAGCTTAGCTAAGTGGTGACTGCAGTTGCAGCTCCTGTACCAGATGTGGTTTCATTGGTTGACCTACTTAACACATCCCCTGGTACCTGGTATGCAGCCATTGATTTGGCAAATGCTCCTTTCTCCCTTCCTGTTCATAAGGCCCACCAGAAGCAATTTGCCTTTAGCTGGCAAGGCCAGCAATATACCTTTACTGTTCTACCTCAGGGGTATATCAACTCTCTGGCTTTGTGCCATAATCTTATTAGAAGAGATCTTGATAGCTTTTTGCTTCCACAAGATATCACACAGGTCCATTACATTGATGACATTATGCTAATTGGATCCAGTGAGTAAGAAGTAGCAAACATATTGGACTTATTGGTGAGACATTTGTGTGCCAAAGGATGGGAAATAAATCTGACTAAAGTTCAGGTACCTTCTGCCTCAGTAAAATTTCAAGGGATCCAGTGATGTGGGGCCTGTTGAGATATTCCTTCTAAAGTGAAGGATAAGTTGCTGCATTTGGCCCCTCCTACAACCAAGAAAGAGACACAATGCCTAGTGGGCCTATTTGGATTTTGGAGGCAACACATTCCTCATTTGGGTGTGTTACTCCAGCCCATTTATTGAGTGACCTGAAAAGCTGCCAGTTTTGAGTGGTGTCCGGAACAGGAGAAGGCTCTGTAACAGGTCCAGGCTGCTGTGCAAGCTGCTCTGCCACTTGGGCCATATGACCCAGTAGATCCAATGGCGCTTGAAGTGTCAATGGCAGATAGGATGCTGTTTGGAGCCTTTGGTAGGCTCCTATAAGTGAATAACAGCAGAGGCCTCTAGGATTTTGGAGCAAGGTCCCACCATCTTCTGTAGATAATTACTCTCCTTTTGAAAGACAGCTCTTGGACTGTTACTGGGCTTTGGTGGAAACTGAACATTTGACTGTGGGTCACCAAGTCGCCATGAATGTGACCTGAACTGCCTATCATGAACTGCGTGCTTTCTGACTAATCTAGCCATAAAGTGGGTCATGCACAGCAGCATTCCATCATCAAATAAAAGTGGTATATATGTTACCGGGCTCAAGCAGTTCCTGAAGGCACAAGTAAGTTACATGAGGAAGTGGCTCAAAGGCCCATGGGTCTCCACTCCTGCCACCCTGCCTTCTCTTCTCCAGCCTGCACTGATGGCCTTATGGGGAGTTCTCTATGATCAGTTGACAGAGGAAGAGAAGACTAGGGCCTGGTTTACAGATGATTCTGCACGATATGCAGGCACCACCTGAAAGTGGACAGCTGCAGCACTACAGCCCCTTTCTAGGACATCCCTGAAGGACAGTGGTGAAGGGAAATCTCCCCAGTGGGTAGAACTTTGAGCAGTGCACCTGGTTGTGCACCTTACTTGGAAGGAGAAATGGCCAGATGTGTGATTATGTACTGATTCACGGGCTATAGCCAATGGTTTGGCTGGATGGTCAGGGAGTTGGAAGAAGCATCATTGAAAAATTGGTGACAAAGAAGTTTGGGGAAGAGGTATGTGGATGGGCCTCTCTGAGTGGTGAAAGACTGTGAAGATATTTGTATCCCATGTGAGCACTCACCATGTATCCCATGTGACCTCAGCAGAGGAGGAATTTAATAATCAAGTGAAAAGGATGACCTGTTCTGTGGATACCACTCAGCCTCTTTCCCCAGCCACCCCTGTCATCAACCAATGGGCCCATAAACAGAGTGGCCATGGTGGCAGAGATGGGGATTAGCTGAGTGCCCAGTTTGCCAGCACCAGAGACCAGCACTGAGCCCTTGATATGACACCACTCCTCGGGGTAATCAGCCAGCTACTTGGTGACAGGTTGATTATACTAGACCTCTTCCATCATGAAAAGGGCAGGGGTTTGGCAAATCCATATCTGGAATAAGGGCATCATGAAAAGGGCAGAGGATAGGTAAACTCATATTTGTAGTAAGTGTCTATTTCTCACTGTTTTATTAGAAACTAGGATTGCAACTCCTGCTTTTTTTCTGTTTTCCATTTGCTTGGTAATTTTTCCTCCATCCCTTTATTTTGAGCTTATGTGTGTCTTTGCACATGAGATGGGTCTCTTGAAGACAGCATATGGGTCTCTTGAAGACAGCATACCAATGGGGCTTGAATCTTTATCCGGCTTGTCCTTCTGTGTCTTTTAAGTGGGGGCATTTAGCCTACTTATATTTAAGATTAATATTGTTATGTGTGAATTTGATCCTGTCATCATGATGATAATTGGTTATTTTGTATACTTATGTGGTTGCTTCATAGTGTTACTGGTCTGTGTACTTCAGCATGCCTTTGTAGTGGCTGGTAACAGTTTTTCTCTTTCATATTTAGTGCTTCGTTCAGCAACTCTTGCAAAGCACTGCTTCGTCGTGACATATTTCATCAGCATTTGCTTGTCTGAAAAGGATCTTATTTCTCCTTCCCTTATGAAGCTTAGTTTGGACAGATATGAAATTCTGAGTTGGAAAGTCTTTAAGAATGTTGAATATTGGCCCCAATATCTTCTGACTTGTAAGGTTTCCACTGAGGTCTGCTTGTCTGATAGGCTTACCTTTGTAAGTGACCTGGCCTTTCTTTCTGGCTGCCCTTAACATTTTTTTTTTTCCATTGTCACCTTTGAGAACCTGATGATTATGTGTCTTGGGGTTGATCTTCTCCTGGAGTATCTTACTGGGGTTCTCTGTATTTCCTGGATTTGAATGTTGGCCTATCTTGCTAGGTTGGGGAAGTTCTCCTGGATGATATCCTGAAGTATGTTTTCCAACTTGATTCCATTCTCCCTGTCTCTTTCAGGTACTCCAATCAGTCATAGGGTCAGTCTTTTTACATAATCCCATATTTCTCAGAGGTTTTGTCTATTCCTTTTCATTTCTTTTTTTCTTTTCTGCCTGCCTTATTTCAGAATGATAGTCTTCAAGCTCTGAGATTCTTTCCTTGGCTTGGTCTATTCTGCTATTGATACTTGGAATTGCATTGTCAAGTTCTCATGTGTTTTTCAGTTCCATCAGGTCATTTATGTTCTCTCAACTGGTTATGCTGATTATCAGCTCCTGTAATGTTTTATCATGATTCTTAGCTTCTTTGCATTTGGTTAGAACATGCTCCTTTAGCTGAGGGAAGATTATTATTACCTGCTTTCTGAAACCTATTTCTGTCAGTTCAGCCATCTCAGCCTCAGCCCAGTTCTGTGCCCTTGCTGGGGAGGTGTTGTTGTCACTTGGAGGAAAAGAGGCACTCTGTCTTTTTGAGTTTTCAACATTTTTGCATTGATTCTTTCTCCTTTTGTGGGCTTATCTACGTTCAGTCTTTGAGGTTGCTGATCTTTGAATGGGGTTTTTGTGGGGTCTTTTCTATTAATGTTGTTGTTGCTTTCTCTCTCTCTCTCTCTCTGTGTGTGTGTGTGTGTGTGTATGTTTTAACAGTTAGGCCCCTCTTCAGTGGGCCTGCTGCAGTTTTCTAGGTAGGAGCACACTCCAGACCCTAGTCACCTTGGACCCTCCTGCACCTGGAGGTATCACTGGAGAAGCCTGTGAAACAACAAAGATGACAGCCTGTTCCTTTCTCTGGGAGCTCTGTCCCTGGGGGCACCAACCTGGTGCTGGCCAGAATGCTCCTGTAGGAGGTTTCTGGAGATCTCTGCTGGGAGGTCTCACACAGACATGAGAAATGGACTCGGGGACCCACTTAAAGAAGAAGTCTGGCTGCCCCTTGGCAGAGCAAGTGTGCTGTGCTGACCTCTGGCCTCTCCAGAGCCAGCAACCTGGAAAGACTAAGTCTGCTGAACTGCAGAGAGAGAAGCTGCCCCTCGCCCCGGGGACTCTGTTTCAGGGAGACATCAGAGTTCTCTTTGTATAATCATGGCTGGAGTTGCTGAAATTCCTGCAGGAAGGCCCCACCCAGTGAAGAAGGATGGATCGAGGTCCCACTTAAAGAAGCAGATTGCCCATAATCTGGTACAGCAGCTGTGCTGCACTGTGGGGAATTTCTCCCAGTGCCCCCATACTGGCAGGCTAGAGTGGCCAACTGTAACCACAGATATGGCAGCCAGCTCTCCCCACTCCCCTAACTTCAGTCCATGTCAGGCCATCTCCAGCCTGCTGCCACTGGCTGGCTGGAATTCCAAGCCAGTGGGCCTTGATTTGTGAGATACCATGGGAGTGGGGCCCACAGAATGATGCTGCTTGGCTCCCTGGATTTAGCCCCTTCCTAGGGGCATGCGTGAGATCTTCTGCTTTGTCAGAATTCCTGGGGCTGGAATATGCAAATCTCCTGGGGTTCTCTGCATGCCGAATGAATGAGTGGCTACTCTGCTGAGATGCCACACAGCTCTGTGCTGTGAACCCAAGGCCCTGGTGATGTGGGCTCATGAGGGGATCTCCTGCTCTGTTAGGTTGCAAAGATGTCTAGGAAAAGCATGGCAGGGTTGCACAGTCACTTGCTGCTTCCCTTGGCTGGGAGTGGGGCTCCCCTGGCTCCATGCCACTCCTGGGTGGGCTGTTACCCCACCCTGCTTTCCTCACTTTCCATGGGTCTAGCCATCTGCCTAGTCAGTCTGTGTGAGAAACTGAATACCTCAGGTTTGTTTTTTTTCCCTCTCCCTTTCTCTCTTTCTCTCCTTCCTTCCTTCCTTCCTTCCTTCCTTCCTTCCTTCCTTCCTTCCTTCCTTCCTTCCTTCCTTCCTCTTTCTCTCTCTCTTTCTTTCTTTCTTTCTTTCTTTCTTTCTTTCTTTCTTTCTTTCTTTCTTTCTTTCTCTCTTTCTTTCTCTCTCTCTTTCTTTCTTTCTTTCTCTCTCTCTCTCTTTCTTTCTTTCTTTCTTTCTTTCTTTCTTTCTTTCTTTCTTTCTTTCTTTCTTCCTTTCTTTCTTTCTTTCTTTTTCTTTCTCTCTCCCTCCCTCCCTTTCTTTCCTTCCTTCCTTCCTTCCTTCCTTCCTTCCTTCCTTCCTTCCTTCCTTCCTTCCTTCCTTCCTTCCTTCTGTCTTTCTTCCTCTTTTTGAGACAGTGACTTGTTCTGTTGCATAGGCTGGAGTGCAGTGGTGTCATCACAGTTCACTGCAGCCATGAACTCCTGCCTCAGCCCCCTGAGTAGCTGATCAGCACCCTGAGTAGTGATCCTTCTGCCTCAGCCCCCTGAGTAGCTGGCACTATAGGTGCACCCCACTACACTTGGCTAATTTTTTTTTTTTTTTTTTTTTTTTTTTTTTTTTTTGAGACGGAGTCTTGCTCTGTCACCCAGGCTGGAGTGCTGTGGCCGGATCTCAGCTCACTGCAAGCTCCGCCTCCCGGGTTCCCGCCATTCTCCTGCCTCAGCCTCCGGAGTAGCTGGGACTACAGGCGCCCGCCACCTCGCCCGGCTAGTTTTTTTGTATTTTTTAGTAGAGACGGGGTTTCACCGTGTTCACCAGGATGGTCTCGATCTCCTGACCTCGTGATCCGCCCGTCTCGGCCTCCCAAAGTGCTGGGATTACAGGCTTGAGCCACCGCGCCCGGCCACTTGGCTAATTTTTTAATTGTTTTTGTAGAAATGGGATTTTGCTATGTTGCCCAGGCTGGTCACAAACTCTTGCATGTTTTCTTCTAGTAGTTTTAGAGTTTCTGGTCTTATGTTTAAGTATTTAATCCATGTTGAATTGAATTTTGTTTATAGTGTGATATAAGGGTCCAGTTTTATTTTTCTGCATGTGAAACTCCGGTTTTCCCAACACTATTTATTGAAGATACTCTCCTTTTCCTGAAAATGTACGTATCTTGTGTACAATTTGATGTTTCAAAAAGTTTCTGCACTCATGTAACAACCACTCAAATCAAGATAGAGAACATTATCATTCATTACCTCTGAAAGTTCTATTGTGTTTCCCCTAGGCAATTGCTGTCCCCAGTTGTCCTAAAGGAATACTTATCTGATTGCTATTACCATAAATTAAAATTTTTATTTCTTGAAATTTGTATATGTGAAATAATATAGTATGTATCCTAGGTATATGACCTTTTTTGCTAAGCGGTATGTTTTTGAAATTAATCGGTGCTATTGATGACATTTTCTTGTGTATATCGGCCATTCATATATCCTCTTTTGTGAAGCATCTGTTTCTTTTGTCCATTTTTAAATCGGATGGTTTGTCTTTTCACCATTGATTTACTAAGATTCTTGGCTGGGTGTGGTGGCTCACACCTGTAATCCCAAAACTTTGGGAGGCCAAGGTGGGTAGATCACAAGATCAGGAGTTCAATACCAGCCTGGCCAATATGGTGAAACCCTGTCTCTACTAAAATACAAAAAATTAGCTGGGCGTGGTGGCATGCACCTGCAGTCCCAGCTACTTGAGGGGCTGAGGCAGGGGAATCACTTGAACCTGGGAGGTGGAGGTTACAATGAGCTGAGAACGTGCCTCTGCACTCCAGCCTGGCAACAGAGCAAGACACCGTCTCAAAAAAAAAAAAAAAAAAAAAAAAAGATTCTGTGTGTGTATTCTGGATATAAGTCCTTTGTTGGATATATGTCTTGTGAATATTTTCTCCCAGCCTATTGCTTTTATTTTCATTTTTTAAATAGGATCTTTCAATGCAATAAACTTTTAAAGACATTTCTGCCTCAAAATCATGAAGATATATTCTTAGTTTTCTTCTAGGAAATGTATAAATTTAACATTCATGTCTAAACCTAATATTAATTTTGATATTTGGTATGAAGTAGATATTAAGGTTCATTATTTTCCATAAATTTATCCATTTGTGCTATTAACTTTTTTTGAGAGAACTGACATATTCTCTATCAGTCAGGATTCTACCCGAGAAAAAGAACCAAGAACCAGTAGAAGATTATACATATCTCTTACTGAGAGACAGAGAGTGAGTGGGAGGCCAGTAGGGGAAAGAGAGAGAGAGAGAGAGAGAGAGAGAGAGAGAGTGATTATTGCAAGAAATTGGCTTACATTATTGTGTAACCTGGCTAGGTAAGTCCAAAATTTGTAGGGCAGGCTCACAGACTGGAAACTTGAGGGCAGGAGCTGACACCACAGTCCACAGTAGAATTTCTTCCTCAGGCAAACCTCAGTTTTGTTCTTTAGGCCTTTCAACTAATTAGATAAAGTCCAAATACGTTATCAAGGAAATACATCTTTACTTAAGGTCAACTGGTTATAGATATTTATCCTGTCTACAAAATACCTTTGCAGCCACATCTAGATTAGTGTTTGATTACATAACTCAGTACTATAGCCTAGCCAAATTGACCCATAACTCTCAGTTTTATCGCAGTTCACTCCTTATCAACTTGGCACCTATACACGTCTTAAATCATACCTAATCTCTAAATAATAACAACAACCAAGTCATACTTCCACCTAATACAACTGTAAACATGCTAATTCTTTACCCAGAGGAGGATACAAGTCTTTGAATGATGTTCACTCTTTTCTTTAATATTCTGTAATTTAAATACTGTGATATAAAGTGAAGTTTTATGAATATCTCATGTTAGATGATAAAGGAATGAGAAAGAAGAAAATAAAAATATTAATACTTGTATATATAAAATGTTTGATAAAATAAGGAAAAAACATTCATAATTATAGTCCTCAGTTTTGCAAATGGTTATGTGGTCATAGCTAGTATTTATGACTACCTCCTTTGACTGTCCACCTCATATTTGCCTTCAGCAAGCAACTGACAGTGGTTCTTTGCCTAGTGGAATGACCCAAACTTGTATTCCTAAACAGTCTCAGCCATAGGGAGTCTTGCCTGGATTGGTCTTTTGTAGTTTTTCATTGACTTTCATCGTGGTAGTACTATGAGACACTCTAAAAGAACCCTCTGTGTTCCATACATCCTCTTTGTACCACCATTGTGTAGTAGCAGCTCAATTTCTCTTTGGTAATCAGGATCAGTCACCTCAACCAGTGTAGTATCTTCCTTTTTTGCCTGTTGATTCAGAAGCATGTGGAGCCCACAGTGGCTGAGTGGGAATTTAACTTATAGTTTAATGGAATTGTTGTTGTGTCTCCTGGTGGGACAATTCTGTCTAAAACTAAGGTCTCTAGACCAGCAGAGCATAAAGTTATAGAAACAGGAATAAAAAATTTTGCTAGTGGATCACTAGGGGGAATAGTGAGTGATGCCATTCTCATTTTCATACCTTGATTTCTGGACCCATGAATCCTGGCTAGGGAAGAAACAGCTGTGTATGTTGAATGCTGATTTAGAGCATACACATCCTCCTGGAGGACACTGCTGCAGTCATGCAAGATATTGTCACCAACTTGGCACTGTAAGTTTCTTCAAAAGGCCATTTCAGCATTCTATCATGCTAACTTTCTAGATGATGGGGAACATGGTAAGACCAATGAATTCTATAAGCATGGACCCATCATTGCATTTCATTTGTAGTGAAGTGAGTTCCTTGATCAGAAGTAATGCTTTGTGGATTACCAAGATGGGTGGATAAGACACTCTATTCTGTAAGTTCACAGATGGTGCTTTGGCAGATGCATTTGATCCAGCATAAGTGTTTATTATGGTAAGAACAAAATGCTGCTTTTTCCATGATGAAGGTGGTTCAGTATAATCAACCTGCTACTAGATGTCTGACCGATCACCCTGAGGAATGGTACCATACTGAGGACTCAGTGTTGGTCTCTGTTGGCAAATTGAACACTCAGCAGTGACTGTAGCCAGGTTGGCCTTGGTTAGTGGAAATCCGTGTTGCTGAGCCCATGCATAACCTCTATCCCTTCCACTATAGCTACTTTCTTCACGAGCCAATTAAGCAATGACAGGAGTGTTGTGGGAAGTCAGGGACCCCAAACGGAGGGACCAGCTGAAGCTATGGCAGAAGAACATAAATTGTGAAGATTTCATGGACATTTATTAGTTCCCCAAATTAATACTTTTATAATTTCTTACGCCTGTCTTTACAGCAATCTCTGAACATAAATTGTGAAAATTTCATGGACACTTATCACTTTCCCAATCAATATCCTTGTGATTTCCTATGCCTGTCTTTAATCTCTTAATCCCATCATCTTTGTAGGCTGAGGAGGATGTATGTCACCTCAGAACCCTGTGATGATTGCGTTAACTGCACAAATTGTTTGTAGAGCATGTGTGTTTGAACAATATGAAATCTGGGCACCTTGAAAAAAGAATAGGATAACAGCAATGTTCAGGAAACAAGGGAGATAAGACTTTGGACTCTGACTGCCAGTGAGCCAGATGGAACAGAGCCATATTTCTCTTCTTTCAAAGGCAATAGAAATATTACTGAATTCTTTTTCTCAGCAAGGAACATCCCTGAGAAAGAGAATGCACCCTGAGGGCAGGTTTATAAACGGCCCCCTGGGAGGCGGCCATCTTTTATGGTCAAAGCTGAAGGGATGAAATAAGCCCTAGTCTCCTGTAGTGCTCCCGGGCTTATTAGGATGAGGAAATTCCTGCCTAATAAATTTTGGTCAGACTGGTTGTCTGCTCTCACACCCTGTCTCCTGATAAGATGTTATCAATGACAATGCGTGCCCAAAATTTCATTAGCAATTTTAATTTTGCCCCATCCTGTGGTCCTGTGATCTCACCCTGCCTCTATTTGCTTTGTGATATTTTATTACCTTGTGAAGCATGTGATCTCTGTGACCCACACCCTATTTGTACACTCCCTCCCCTTTTGAAAATCACTAATAAAAACTTGCTGGTTTTATGACTTAGGGAGCATCATGGAACCTGCTGACATGTGATGTCTCCCCCGGACACCCAGCTTTAAAATTTCTCTCTTTTGTACTCTTTCCTTTTATTTCTCAAACAAGCCGAAATGCTTAGGGAAATAGAAAAGAACCCACATTAACTATCGGGGGCGGGTTTTCCCAATACAGGAGCAGCTGGGGAGAGGCTAGCTAGTATTCACAAAAAGGGTCATCCTATCCACCTGATGATTAAAATCCTTCCCTGCCAAGGTCACCTTGTAGTGAGCACTGAGATGGGCACAAATATCTTCTTACTTTTTTTCCATTCAGAGAGTTCTATCCAGATACTTCAGCCCCACGTCTCCTTGTTACTAATTTTCTTTTTTTTTTTCTTTTTTTTTTTTTTGAGACGGAGTCTCGCTCTGCCGCCCAGGCTGGAGTGCAGTGGCTGGATCTCAGCTCACTGCAAGCTCCGCCTCCCGGGTTCATGCCATTCTCCTGCCTCAGCCTCCCGAGTAGTTGGGACTACAGGCGCCCGCCACCGCGCCCGGCTAGTTTTTTGTATTTTTTAGTAGAGACGGGGTTTCACCGTGTTAGCCAGGATGGTCTCGATCTCCTGACCTCATTATCCACCCGTCTCGGCCTCCCAAAGTGCTGGGATTACAGGCTTGAGCCACCGTGCCCGGCCCTTGTTACTAATTTTCTAAACATTTTTCTTCCAAACCCTTGTCTACCCAGTAAAACCATTGGCCACAGCTCATGAAATGGTATAGACTTGTACCTCTGGCCTTCCAAGCAAAATGAACAAGGAGGTACACTGCTTGAAGTTCTACCTACCTGGAGCATGTTGCCTCATCACTGACCTTCAGGGATGTTATAGAAAGGTGCTGTAGTGCTTCAGTTGTCCACTTTCAGGTGATGCCTACATGCCATGCTGAACTACCTGTAAACCAGGCCCAAATTTTCTTTTCCTTAGTCAACTGATCATAAGAAACTCTCCATGAGGCCATAGTAGGCTGGAAGAGAGAAGGTAATGTATCTGGAGTGGGGACAATGGGCATTTGGGCCACTTCTTCATGTAGGTCCAGTCAACGTAATATCATCAATGTAATGACCAGCGTGATGCCTTACAGAAGGGAAAGGTGATCAAAATACCTATGGACTAAATTATGACACAAGGTTGGAAAATTGATAGACTCCTGAAGTAGGAGAGTGAAAGGGCTGTTACTGGATTTCCCGGCTTAAAGCAAACTGATTCCAGTGCTATTTACTAACATGTATCAAAAAAAAGTATTTGCCAGATCCATAGCTGCATACCAGTTACCAGAGGATATCTTAATTTGCTCAAACAATGAAATCATATCTGGAACAATGGCTTTAGTTGGAGTTGCCACCCGGTTAAGATTATGATAATTCACTGTCATTCTCCAGAACTATTTGTTTTCTTCATAGGCCAAATAGGTGAGTTGAGTGAGGATGTGATGGGAATCACCATTCCTGAATCTTTCAATTCCTGATGGTGAAAATAATATCTGCAATCCTTCCAGGAATATGGTATTGCTTTTGGTTTCAATTTTCCTAGGCATAGGCAGTTCTAGGGGCTTCTACTTTTTCTTTCCTACCATAATAGCTGCCACTATATAGGTCGGGGAAGCAATCTGGGAATCCTACCAGTTGCTGAGTACATTTATTCCATTATGCATTCCGGAACTGGGGAAATAAACACAAGATGATTTTGAAACCCTACTGGGCTCACTGGGAGACAGACCTGAGCTAAGCCTCCATTGATCACCTGACTTCCATAAGACTTTACTCTGACTGGTGAATCAAAGTGGTGTTTTGGGTCACTCAGAATTACTGTCAATTTAGATCCTGTTACAGTAATTTCCCCAAAGTCCGATTATTTGCTCTTTCTCAATGCACATTCACTGTGGTAAAACATCAGATTTTGGGAAAGTCTGGAAGAAAGATTCACAGTATACATTTTTGGGAATTTAGCAGGGCAATTCTTTAAGGGGAACTGGATGCCTCTTCAACAGGGTTCTAGGTCTGTAAACTGTCTCAAATCCAGGAATAGATTGAGGGGTCATGATTCAATGCTTGGGTGATTCAAGTTAGACTTCTGTTCACTCACTCTAGAACTCTTCTATTGTCTATACAGACCAGCTGAGAATTTGGTAGACTGGTCATCCATTCCTCTTGTAGGGACACTATGACCAGTGCCATAAGTAGATAAGAGTCAGATTATTCTGATTATTGCTTTAACTCCACTGTCCATTATGATAACCACGAACATTTTGTCTTTGGTGGCTAAGTGCTACAATTTGGCCCTTGTTAACCTGGGATTCAATTATCTTCATTGTACTGAAGGATTCTAGTTCAGTTCGCATTATAATTTCTAACTTACAGAGAAGAACAACCGCAGAGTTCTTCAAGGATGCTGGGGATCCCCTTACAAATTTATTTCTCATAGCTGTGCTGAATGGTGATCCACTGGACCCTCCTTGGGATGTGTGAGCAGTTTTGATAAGATAAATTCATTCTGACATTTGAGTCTCTCTGAGTCTTTGAATCCCTTCATCTACAGTGTACCAAGAAGTTCTGCCATATTAACTTTGTTTGGTGTAGGCCATTTTTTATTCTGTGTTTCAGCCAAGCAACCACCAACCAAACAAACAGGCTCTTTCTAGCCCATCAAGTTACAACATTGAATTTAGAATTTCTGCTTAGTGAACTCATGTCAATAAATTGGCCTGATCCAACTTTGTATTCCATTCACCGTTATCCCACACTCTTAGTATCCGCTCTTACACATACTATGCAGATTACTATCTGCATGAATTGGAAATATCATGCAGTCATTTTGGTGTTTAGGCTACCTCTTCATGGGTTACCCTTTCAGGCCTGCTGGGGCTTGAGTCTAGTTGTAGGTCTAGAAGCAAAGAAGGTTGTTGGGGGCCCTGCAGTGCCATGCAAGGCCTCAAAGGAGGCCATTATAGGTTCTTCAGGCAAAACAATAATAACCTCCACAGACAGGGCTGGAGGGCTGCTTCTACTGGCAAAGGAGCCACAACAGATTTTAAGGTTCAGTCTTCCCAGCTGCATTGGGATCTACTCTATATGCTCCTATTCCAACGTTCACAATTCCATTCCTTCCAAGTCCAGGCCCTCACTTTAACAGAAGACACCCTGCAATGTTGGGAATTCAATTTGTGTTGTAATTTTGCCACTTACAGAATGAAAGTCCGGGTTTGGTTTTCAGCAGTCTTAGTCTTGTAGCTACAGGAGATAAGGCTTTCTTTCTCTTTTTTTTTGAGATGGAGTCTCACTTCTGTTGCCCAGGCTGGAGTGCAGTGGTGCGATCACAACCCACTGCAGCCTCAACCTCCTGGACTCCAGTGATCCTCTCCACCTCAGCCTCCCAAGTAGCTGGGACTGTAAGCACACGCCACCACAACTGGCTAATTTTTCTTTTTTTGTAGAGATGGGGTTTTGCCTTGTTGCTCAGGCTAGTCTCAAACTCCTGAGCTCAAGTGATACACCCACCTTGGCCTTCCAAAGTGTGGAATTACAGCTGTGAGCTACTATACTGCACCCTGCCTTAAGCATATTTTTCAAGGAAGACATAGACACTTTCAGGTCATTTATGTGGAGCTTATGTGGAATTTGAAGCCCTGAGTTGAGAATTTGAAGCCCTGAGATAATCCTTTTCTATCCCCACTTTCTCCAGAGCGGTTAGGAACAGCCAACCAGTTGTTATATTCATTTTTTTGTACTAACATGTCCTAAGGTATCAAATACGTGGCACTCAGACCGTGCCCTTTATAAATATTTAATTATGAGCATTCAATGGCAATATCTTGCATATTTCTATTGCCACATTATGCCATGACCAATGATCTCATTATCACTGGAAATAAAGTCATTAGTGCCTTTAAATCTAATCAGACGAGAGAACCAATTTCAGACAGACCAGAACCAATTTAGAAAACTCATCCTTAAGATTCTGTTCCTTTAGAACCACTCTACCTACTAAAATCTGTGTTATTCAGGTTTCTTCAGAGAAACAGAACCAATAGGACACACACACACACACACACACACACACACACACACACACACACACACAGAGGGATTGGCTTACCTGTTTGTATGGGCTGACAAGTCCAAAATCTATAGGGCAAGCATGGAGGCTGGAAACCTGGGCAAAAACACGATGCTGTAGTTCCTAGGTAGAATTCCTTCTACTTCAGAAAAACCTGTTTTGCTCTTAAAGGCCTTTCAATTAATAGGGTGAGCCCTGTCCACATAATCAAGGATAATCTTCTGTACTGAAAATCAAGTGACTATAGATGTGAACTATATCTACAAAATACCTCTACAGCAATACCACATTACTGCTAGATCAAATAACCTGGGTACTACAGCCTAAACAAGTTGATACATCAAGTTAACCATCACAAATGAGAATAACTTAAATAATATTGATTTAATATGACTATCCTAAAAATTATATTACATTCAGGATATTTCAAAATTGCTGTAAGAGTAGATTTTTAAATATTCACACCATACAAAAATAAGTAGGTGAGGTGATGGATATGTTAATTAGCTTGATTTAATCATTCCACAATATATGCATATGTGAAATACATATATAAAAACATTACATTGCACCCCATAAACATGTGCAATTATTATTTGTCATTTAAATACTTTTATGAGTGGTTTTACTTTCCTCATGTTGCATTTTTAAAATTATTAATAATTAAATAATTATTAATATTTTGTCCCTTCTGTTTTGTGTGAACACAGAGAGAAGTAGCCATGTATGAACCAGAAAGTGAACCCTCACCAGGCACTGAATCTGCCAGCACTCCATTTTTGAAAAATACAAAGTGAGCAAAGTAAAACCACTCATATAAAAAAGTATTTTATGCTAAAAATAAATATATAGATTGTAGAAATACTTATGAAGAAAAAAACCATAGACTGTCCCCCAGGCCAGGCAGCTGCTCATCTCATAGGGGACCCATCTGAGCATAAACTTCCACAAAAAATCTACAGGAAAACTAAGAAACAAAAGCCTATCTAGAGCAGCTACATGATTCTGGTGACTGTTGGCCTTATTACTAGTAGTCTGGGTGCTTTCATTGGTTTATAATATGGAGCCCTAAGTTCTTCAGATAAGACATTGTTACCTTTTTCTTTCCTTCTTCTGTTTTTTTTTTTTTTTTTTTGAGACAAGACCTTGCTTTGTCACCCAGGCTGGAACGCAGTGGCATGATCATAGCTCACCGCAGTCTTGACCTCTCAGGCTCAAGCGAGCCTTCCACCTCAGCCTCCTGAGTAGCTGGGACCACATGTGCATGCCACCGTACCCAGAAAATTTTTGTATTTTTAGTAGAGACAGGGTTTCACTGTGTTGCCCAAGCTAGTCTCACTACACCTGGCCATAGGCCATTGTTTCAACCAAGCATGGTAAATATGAAGACCCATATTCACTCAAATGTGTATGCCCTTAGAAGGGACACCATGATCCCACATCCCAGATGACATTACCTTGGCCCAGGAGTTCACTACTAGAGATTACATCACCTCAGATGACATCACTCAAGTTCAAGACCTAATCAATGGAGATGACTTCACCCTTTTATCAGGGATGATTTCATCCTAGATACTAAAACCTCTGCCCCAGCAACACCCATGGATTACCTTTCACAAGGCACAAATTGAACACAGGACATTTATTTCTTTTCTTTCTCTGATATTAGAGGTCCTATTGTATTTCTGAGCTTGTTGACTATTTAGCTTACCATCCTGGTATTCTCCTTGCTGTCTGCCAAAATGTACATCCTCACACTCCTATGCCTAAAGAAAAATCTGGTAGAGGTTTGCTATTGACTGAATGTGTCCCTCCAAAATTCATATGTTGAAACCTAATCTCCAGTGTGATGGTATTTGAAGGTGGGGCCTCTTGGAGGTGAATGGGATAGTTCCCTGATAAAACAGCCTCCAGAGAGCTCCTTTATCCCTCCTGTTATGTGTGAACGTAGCAAGAAGGGACAAAGGGACATCTATGAACCAGAAAATGGCCCCTCACCAGACACTGAATCTGCCAGCTCCTTGATCTTGGATTTCCCTGCCTCAAGTACTGTGAGAAATAAATTTCCATTGTTTATAACTCATCTGGTCTAAGGCATTTTTGTTATAGTAGCCCAAATGGACTAAGACAGGATTAATACTCTCTGTGCCATTCTAAAAATTAGAGGAGATTATTGCTTTCCCCAGGGAGCACCTGCCTCATCTGAGTTAACCCCTTGACCCCTGGAGAGAGAACCATGCACTCCTCCATGCCTTCTCCCATTAACACCTCTCCAGCTTTCACCGTGGCCTTCTGCCCTGCATCTCTAACTATAACCCTCTTTTCTCCCTTAGTTACACACAACAACCACATCACTTTACATATAATTTACTAACTTATTATTTCATATTCTCCAATAATATAACTGCTGGACCTGCCACCTTAACTTGAGAAATACAATGAGACATTATTGTCAAACTCATATTTTCACTTTACAGCTCCACAAAGCTATTGTTAGAAACCCCTCAAAATTTTAGACCCATTTTATTGACTAATGCCATATAAGTGGGAACTTAGGACTCCTTATACCTCTAGTTGTGTTCCTCCTTTCTACTATCATAACACAATATTTTCTGTGCTCTTGAGGGCAACGTATGTTCTACTCTTTAAAAGTCCCCACTATTATCACCTTAAAGTTCTCTTAATATGTGATGTCAAACCATTGGAGGACAAATCATACTAATCGTGCTTTTTATTTTCTATGTTTTACGAAGTTTTAACATCGGGTCCTCACTGACCAGGGAGAGATTGCTTCTCCCTCCCCGGGTTAACTAATTCCTAGAGATAGTAAATGACTTTCCTGTGAGCGTGCCATGCAGACCAAGCAATCCTGAGTTCATACTCTCACCCATCCTCTCTATCTGGCTCACACACTCCAAGACACAATATTCCTGTCCCAATCATCCCAGGGCAGCTTGGGTCAGTTCTTACACCCCAGAGCCTGCTGAGATAATTCAAACTAGCCAGTCCTAAACTTACTCAGCTTACCTACTCGGTCTTGCCCGTTACTTCCCACAGAAACTGCAACAAAGGCTTTTGCTCCTGCTTCTCTTATGCCCCTCTTCTGGCTCCTGACCAACATGGGTGCTTTGCACGTGGCCTGCATTACATGGGGAATCTTGTTTGTAGGGGATAGTGAGTAAAAACCTCTTCCCTCATGACAAGAGTTTCTGTGTCTGCATGTCCTACCATACCTGATTAAAACCAATCTCAGGCACATTTTATTGCAAGTAGTTTTTAAGAACAAATGGGTTAAGTTTTCTACATATAAGTTCATGCCTTTGTGAAGAGGGAAAATTTTACTTCTTCCTTTCCAACATTCTGATCTGTTTTCTCTTTTCTTTGTCATGTTGCATTTACTAAGTCCTCTACCTAATGTAGAGTAGAAGTGAGAGCTTACCTTATTCTTAAAACTGTTGGGAAATTTTTCCATCCTTCACCATTAAAGATAAAGCTAGTTTAGACTCTTTATAGGTAAACTTTATTACATCCAGGAAATCTCCTTGTACTTTAATTTTACTGAGAGTTTTTTCCCCCATAATGAAATGGTGATGAATTTTTTCAAATGATTTTCTTGAGTGTATTGAGGTGAATTTATGCTTAAATTTATCATTTAGTTAACAAAGGTGGACTTCAAATATGGATTTAAAAAAGTTAACATGCCTTTCTGTTGATAAATACCATTGGTTATGTTGTCTTGTTCTTGTCATATGTTGCTGGATCAATATATGTACCTTTTGTTAACACTTTGTATAAACATGCTCTTGAGACATACTGGTATGTTATTTCATATGATGCTTTTGGCATGTTTGGTGTCAGGGTGAGACTGGTGCTCTACAACAAATCAGGAAGTGTTCTTTCTTCCTCCTCTTTCTGAGAGAGTTGTAAGGCTGGTGCTTTTACTTCCTTCAACTTGATAGAATTTGTGAGGAAACTCATCTAAAGTTGAAGTTGACTTTGTGTAGTCAATTTTGATTATAAAATCAATTTTTTTAAACCAACGTTGCTTACAGATTCCCTATTTTATCCTGTGTCATTTGTGTGACGTTTAATACTTAGTGTGTCTTGGGGCCTGTCCTTAGTTGAAAAGCTGTACACGTAGAGATCTCACTCCTTGTAGTTTCTGCTTCTCAGGTAATCCTCTCTAGGATCTGCTTGATTTGAGTGGCTTTTGAATGCATTCTGTGAATTATTTTCTGATGAATAAGTTGTTCAGAATTAATAATTGTTATCTGTAGGAAAGTGAGGCTGGACTAGTGACTCACCATTATTAGAAAGTGAAACTCTCACACTGTATCAGTGAACAGAAATGAGAGGACCCCTCTTGCCTACAACACCCTTTTGCTCTAGCACCAAACAGTCTGCCCTTAAATGAATCACTGGGAATTAGGCTGGGCAACTCCGCTGCTAATTCTAAAGAATTTTGGATTTGGAATTTATTTATATTGGAAGCTTCCCAGGACCTCTGATATGCATTGATATGATTTGGATATTTGTCCCACCCAAATCTCATGTTGAAATGTAATCCCTAGTATTGGAGACTGGGCCTGGCGGGAGGTGTTTGGGTCATGGGGGCAGATCCCTTATGGCTTCAGGCTTGGTGTTGTCTTTGTGATAGTGAGTGAGTTTGTGTGAGATCTGGTTGTTTTACAATGTGTGGCAAGCCCCCACAACCCCCACTCTCCCTTCTGTTCTCATTTTCACCCTGTGAGATGCCAGATCCTCCTTTTGCCCTCCACCATGATTGCAAGCTTCCTGAGGCCTCCCCAGAAGACAAGTAGATGCTGGCGCCATGCTTCCTGGACAGCCTGCAGAACTGTGAGCCAATTAAACCTCTTTTTTTTTTTTTTTTTTGAGAAGGAGTCTCGCTCTGTTGCCCAGGCTGGAGTGCAGTGGCTGGATCTCAGCTCATTGCAAGCTCCGCCTCCTGGGTTTATGCCATTCTCTTGCCTCAGCCTCCCGAGGTAGCTGGGACTACAGGTGCCCACCACCTCACCCGGCTAGTTTTTTTGTATTTTTTAGTAGAGATGGGGTTTCACCGTGTTAGCCAGGATGGTCTCGATCTCCTGACCTCGTAATCCACCCGTCTCGGCCTCCCAAAGTGCTGGGATTACAGGCTTGAGCCACCACGCCCGGCCCTCTTTTCTTTATAAATTACCCAGTCTCATGTATTTCTTTCTTTCTTTCTTTTTTTTTGAGACAGGGTCTTACTTTGTCACCCAGGCTGGAGTGCAGTGGCTCACTGCTGCCAGGGTCCAAGTGATTCTCATGCTTCAGACTCCCGAGGAGCTGGAATTATAGGCAGGTGCCACCATGCCTGGCTAATGTTTTGTATTTTAGTAGATATGGGATCTCGCCATGTTGCCTAGGTTGGTTTTGAACTCCTGGACTCAAGCAATCCACCCACCTTGGCCTCCCAAAGTGCTGATTATTACAGACATGAGACACCTCACACGGCCTCAGGTATTTCTTTGTAGTAATGCAAGAACTGCCTACTACAGGCATTTTGTAATATTGGATCCACATACAGATAGGAAACCTGAGACTCTGTGGTGGTCAAACAGTCTGCAGTTTCCACAGTGTCATTACAAACTTTGATCTGGCTGACACCAAGGATCTGTGACACAGCTCCACTGAGGACTCTGACAGCTGCTTTGCTGAAAATGTTTGTGGCTCTGGACCAGGCTCAGAATCAGCACAGCCTCATCTGTCATTTGTAGTGTAAGACGGGTCTGAGCCTCAGACACAGGACTTGTTGCCTAAATTCCTGAGACCTCAGCTGTGCTTTCTTGTCCCACACCTTCCCACATGCCAACCCTGGGGATATGCTTGACTCTGTTTCAGCCCCCTCTGGCTGCTGAGCAGAACTACCTCTATACTTTGTCCTCAAGCAGCAAAGTCCCACACTCAGGCTTTTGGGGAAGATGTCAATGATGACAATAGCAGGTGAAGCCCAAAGATAGCATTTTGACAAGGAAGTGATATTGGGATAGGATTATTTTTCTTATGAAACATGTGAGGGCCCCAGTGGCCATCAGGTCTCCTGATAAGTTAGAACAGAGGAAAGGAGTCACAAGTGTAAGTCTTCCTCCTTCTTTAGTGAGAATCTACAGTAGGTGCTTGTAATCCCAGCTGTGGCAGGAGGATTGCTTGAACCCAGGAGGCAGAGGTCGCAGTGAGCCAAGATCTCGCCACTGCATTCCAGCGTGGGTGACAGAGCAAGACTCTGTCTCAAAGACAAAAAAAAAAAAGGAAAAGATGAGCTGTAATATCTTGCTGTGCCAGAAAGTAAGGAATTGCTTAAGGATTGAGGGGGACATGACAAAAGGACTCAGAATCCAGTCATTAGAAGATAATTTGAGCACCAAAGTAAGTAATGTTATAATGGATTATAACCCATTGAACACAACTGAATTCATGATTCCATAATGATATAAATAAATACATGAATACATTAAAAACTTGATGAGGAATATATAGTTATGTAGTATCAAAGAATCTACCCACAAAGTATTTCTTTTTTTTTTTTTTTTTGAGATGAAATCTCGCTCTTGTCGCCCAGGCTGGAGTGCAATGGTGCGATCTTGGCTCACTGTAACCTCCACCTCCTGGGTTCAAGCGATTCTCCTGCCTCAGCCTCCCATATTTCTTAATTACAAATGCAGGAAGAATGACATTATGGTGGAGGACACAACCAGATACCATAATCAAAAATCAAAGTAAACATCACCCATAATGGAACAGATTGAAATTATTTGTCACTAGATATGATGCAATGAGAAGTCAAAGCATCTTCTGTGATATTCCTGCCAAAGTTGCATAGCCAGAATCTGATTATGAAGAAACCTCAGATAATCCCAAATTGAGAGAAATTTTAAAAACTCCCAACCTATGCTTTTCAAAAGTGACAAGGTCAAGGAGGTTGAGGAAAGACTGAAGAACTGTGTCAGGCTGTGGTTGACTAAGGAGACGTGAAAACTAGTTGCAAAATGTGATTCAGGATTCTAAACTGGATTCCAAAATGAATATAATGAATATCATTGGGATTTATTGAGGAAACACTAATGGAAATGAGGATTAGATGGCCCTAATGCATCAATGTTAATTTCCTGAATTTGAAAGTTATATTTTGGTTATATAGTCAAATTGCCTTGCTTATAAGAACTGTATACTAAAATATTTCAGGTTTGGAACTTCAGGTCCAAAATTACTTTCAAACGTTCAAAATAGAGAAAATTCTCTGTTTGTACCTCCAACTTTTTATTACATTTATAGTTATTAAAATTATATAAATATATATGCATTTGTGTATATATATGTATAGATATGCATACATATAGATATGCATATACATAGATAAATGATACATGTAAAACCAACAATAGACTCATATCTAATCTATGCAAGCCCTTCACAAAAGATTTGATATTGCCAAAGGACATTTGAAAAAGCACCCGGCATCATGAAGCTCCACTGAAATGAAAATTAAAACTACAATAAGATATTATTACACACACATCAGAATGCTTAAAATGAAAAAAGACAATATACTAAGGGTTGGCAAGAAAGAGAAGCAGTTGGCACTCTCAGTAAAATTGTAATTTATTAAACCATTTGGACAATTATTTGGCAGTCATTAATAAAAGTAACACATGCACATCCAACAATTATGCTCATAGTTGTATCAATAGAAATCCTTATATTGGGATAACAATGTATTAGAGTAATAACAGCACTATTCACAATAGCCACAAACTAGAATCAACTCAAAAGTCCATAACAATACAATGAAAAGATAAATTTTGGAATTGTTATAAAATAAAACACTCTAAAGTAACCCTAACTTACCTACTGCTATTTATGACAACATGAATGAATCCTACAAACAGAAAATTAAGTGAAAATACTAGATACTTAAAAATACATAATGTGATTCCATTTATATTAAGTTCACAAACAGGCAAAACTAACCTATGGCATAATACTGGAGATATCTAGTGGGGGAGGAAGGTAGGAGAAGACATAAAGGGACTTCTGGGGTCCTGGCAAAATTACTTTTCTTGATCTGTGTGTTGATTACACAGATATGTTTAATTCATGATAATTCATTTAGCTATATACATTTAGGATGTTTCCAACATTCTCTTTGTATATTACATTCCAGTGAAAAGGTTTATTTAAAAAGAAGCAGTTTGCATTCACCCAATTCCACCCAAGCTGAGGTTTGCATTACTCTGTCACTGTGGAGGGCTTCAGCCGGATGCCCTCCTGACCATCCATTTGGGCAATAATAGGAAATCTCTGCAATGTGACAATCACTGAACTGGGAATTAAAACCTGGATTAAAAAAAAAAAATGATTATGTGCTGATGCACTGCTGACAGTTCACCTCACTTACTCACCAATTCCTTATTTCTAATAATAAAGTAGGGATTAGGCTCGTGGATCTCTGAGACCCCTTCTGTCTCTAACTGTCTATGTTTCTTTCATTCTTTGACGGGACCAGGCAGAAGTCTCAACAGAAAGGAGGCATAGAAATCCATTTTTCAAGAAATAAAATGATTGTTTTAAAGAAAGCCATTGAGGTCATTTTATCTAAAACAAGGTAGTGCACTTCTTTTAGAGTTCAGAGCTATGTGAACCAAGCAGTAAAATAACTGTTTCTCTTTGTCTCAGATAAATTATTCACCACAACCTGGACTGACTCAAATTCCAAAGGTTACAAAACCACACCCTAATTGTAATCAACCTATGTTGCACATGTTGAGTTGGTTAATGTGTATTTGAAAGTCACTGATTATCCTGAGTAATGAAATATTGCCTCATAGTACATGGTAAGTAAATGTTGGTGACTCTGGTTGAACTGAATTTCTTGCTTGGAGGGAATGATGTAAGAGTTAGGAGATAGGGTTCCAGCCTCGGCCCTATAATTTTCAGCCTCTGTGTCCTTGAACAAAATACTGAATCTCCAAGGCCCAGCTTCCTTATCTCTAAAGTGGGAATAATTTTACTATAGGCAAGGGTAATTGAGAGAATCAAAAGAGTTATGATGGGTATAAAAATTGTCTGTGAATTGTCAGAATCCCTGTAAATATGTTTGATAAAACATTGTTGATATGGGATCTTGACAAAACTTAATTTTTCCTTATTGCAGTTAGAAATAACTGCACGAATCCAGTATTATTTCCAATAGCCAAGATATAGAAACAACCTGTGTTCATTCACAAATAAATGGATGAAGAAATTGTGGTGTTTATTTATATACACAATGGAATATCTTTTAAACTTTAAAAGGAGATACTGCCATTTGCAACAACAAGGAATGAACCTGGAGGATATTATGCTAAGTGATATGAGCTAGATACAGAGGAAAAAAGATTGCATGATTTCACTTATATGAAGAATCTTTAAAAAGTCAAATACATAGAAACAGAGAGTAGAATGGTGGTTACCAAAAGTGGGAGGGGGAGAAAATGGAAAAAAGTGCTTTAAAGAGTCCAAATTTGCAGTTAGATAGGATGAATAAGTCTAAAGATCTAATAGACAGCAAGAGGACTATAGTTAATATACTATACTGAAAATTTGCTAAAAGAGTAGATTTTAGGTGCTTATACCACAAAAAAGAAGGTAATTATAGAATTGATGAATAATAAAATTTAACTGTAGTAATCATTCCACTGTTTATGTCTACCAATGTTGTATACCTTAAATATGTACAATGGAAATAAATAACTGTACTAGTCATTTAGAATACCACAATGATATCTTTACAGAATATGCCTTTGTACAAGCATTGCCATTAATGATCCAGAAATGTGTGTATCATTTTAGTGATACATAGAGCCTCATGACCACTAAATGTCATCTTCTGTTCAGGTCTGCACAACTGTGTTTGTTCTGTGCTGTGGGTCTGTTGAATGATTTCCCTACCTCCCATTCACCACTGAAGCACATGCCTGTTGTTCTGCCTATAGTTCCCCTTCCTTGCTGTGGAATATTTCATTCCATTATTTCTGACATAGACCAAAAAAGCAATAGAAACAGTTGTGTCTGGAGGCAAGTGGAGGTGGAGAAGCCATAGTTTCTGAGCTCTTACCCACTTAATTCTCTGAGATTGACTCTTTCCTCAGTTACACTAAGTTTCAGCTCTTCAGTGACAGAGAGGGGAGAAACCCTAGCTTTTATTTCTTCTCTTGAGAATGTACAGCCTTGTTATTTTATGAACAGTGTGGTGTAGATTCAGACTGATGAATGTTTTTAGGATTTATTTTATTTTGCTAAAACTGGTCCCAAGGCAGCTCAGGTGTAAGTGATAATATACTGCAGCGGGCATCAGAAGATCTCAGTTCAAATCCCAGCCTGCCATTTATGAGCTGTGGGACACTGAATAGGTCATCTCTTCTCCTAGAGTCTCCCTTTCCCCATTTGAAAAATATGAAATAATATTCTCAGCTGTCCAGTGTTTTTCAGGGGGGTTAATGGAAAAAGGTGTGTATGTTTACTTAATTGATAACCGGTTTAGCCATTTAAGATGAATGAGTTTGTTAGCTGCGCTATGTTTAGGCAGCTGTAATGTTAGTACTACACTAAAATATTTCAAAAGGATCTCGTTTTCAAGGAAAATGATCCCAGTGCTTGAGAAAGCATTATAGTGTTGCAGTCTTCCTGATCCTTAGCTCAGCTAAGTCCGAGTTGCTATCTCATGCAGGAAGAATTAGGCACACAGACACCAGAGAGTGAGTAGAGTAGAATTTATTAAGTGAAAGAAAAACTCTCAGCAAAGAGAAAGGCCCTGAAAGCAGGTTGCGGATTGCCAATTCACAGTTGAATACCAGGATTTTTATAGAAAAGCTGATGAGGCTGGGATCCTTATTTGCATAAGGCGTGAATTCCTGGTGTTTCCACCCCTTCCTTCCATTGCGCATGTGGACTCAGTGTAAGCCACTCCATATTGATTTAATTCCCTTACTGCACATGTGTTAAAGGTAGGAATTTTTCACTGCGGGCATATTTAGGCAAGCTCCCTGTGCAAGTTCCCTTATCTGCACAAAACATCTAGTGTAAGTACTTGGGGTTTTTGTGGATTGGGCTATGACCTGGAAGGGTTTGAGGTTCTCTGGGGACCCTTCCCTTACTGCCTACCTAAAGCAAGCTGGCTACCTCCTCTCAATAGGATAAATATTATTTTATATACAAGGGATATAATACACAGATTCCCCTCAAGGTCATATTTCCAACTGTTCATCAATCTAAGAATCCAAAATTTTGAACACTTTTTTGATGAAATAATTTATTTCATTTGTTCTCAATTTTGGCTGCACAGTGGAACCACCTGGGGTTTTGAAAAAAACCTAGGCCTGGCCGGGCACGGTGGCTCATGCCTGTAATCCCAGCACTTTGGGAGGCCAAGGCGGGCGGATCACCAGAGGTCAGGAGTTCGAGACCAACCTGGCCAACATGGTGAAACCCTGTCTCTGCTAAAAATACAAAATAAACCAGGCGTGGTGGTGCATGCCTGTAATTCCAGCTACGCCGGAAGCTGAGGCAGAATCGCTCGAACCCAGGAGGTGGAGGCTGCAGTGAGCTGAGATCTTGCCCTTGCACTCTAGCCTGGGCAACGAGAGCAAAACTCCAGCTCAAGAAAAAAAGAAAAACAAAATAAAACAAAACAAAAAAAACCTGGGCTCTGCTTCAGACTAGTTAAACCAGAATCTCCAGGGTGGGGCATTGGAAATGAGAACAAGAAAAAAGAACACCTTATTTTTATCTTTTTCAGTGAGCCAATGTTCATTCAGAAGAGAGATTAAAGTGCTTTTTGCTGACTAGTCACAGTCAGAGTTAGAATCACAGGTGGATTAACAGGGAGTGTTATAAAAACCTTGATGTGAAAGCCTACAGTTTTCTTACTAAGAAGAGAAGCCTTCAATGGATCCAGCTGTGGCTCTGGTGCTCTGTCTCTCCTGTTTGTTTCTCCTTTCACTCTGGAGACTGAGCTCTGGAAGAGGGAGGCTCCCGTCTGGCCCCACTCCTCTCCCAATTATTGGAAATATCCTGCAGTTAGATGTTAAGGACATGAGCAAATCCTTAACCAATGTAAGTATGCTTTATGCTCCTCTAGTAATGTACAAGGTGTATTTAACCTCACGATTCCTAAAGTTTTATTTCATTTTAAAGTGATAAATGGTAATTGAATATATTAATGGGGTGCAATATTACATTTTGACACATGTATACATTGTGAATTGATCATCAGGGTAATTAGCATATCCGTCATCTCAAATATTTGTCATTTCTTTGTAATGAGAACATTTAGAATCCTCTTTTTTAGCTGTTTTGAAATATACAGTACATTAACATTAATTATAGTCACCTTGCTGTCCAGTAGAACACCCGAGCTTATTCCTCCTATCTAACTGTAACTCTGTACCTGTTGACCAAAGTATTCCCTTATTTGGCCCATTTCCACCTGCCAGCCTCTGGTAGCCACCATTCTAATCTCTACTTCTATGAATTCAACTTTTTAAGATTCCACATAGAAGTGAGATCATATATGATATTTGTCTCTCTGTGCCTGGCTTATTTTATTAATATGATGTTCTCTAGATTCATCCATGCTGTCATAAATAAGAATATTTTTTCCTTTTTAAGAGGCTGAATAACATTTCATTGTACATATATGCCACATACAAAATCGATTAATTTATTGATGAACACTTAGGTTGTTTCCATATCTTGGCTATTATCAATAGCACTGCAATAAACATGGAAGTACAGACATCTCTTCCACATACTGACTTCAATTCCTTTGGGTATATACTGGTAGTGGGATTGCTGGATCATCTGATAGTTCTATTTTTAGTTTTTTGAGGAATATCCATACTGTTTTCTCAAATCACTATGCTAATTTACATACCCAAGGTTCACATTATTCCACATCTTTTTCAGCACTTGTTATCTTTTTATCTTTTTAATAATAATAATATCTACAAGTTGTGATGAGATATCATTGTGGTTTTAATTTGCATTTCTCTGATGATTAAATTTGTTGAGTATTTAAAAAATATATCTCTTCGCCATTTATATATCTTCTTTTGAAAAATGTCTACTGAAATCCTTTGCCCATTTAATTAATTAATTAATTGATAGAGACAGGGTTTTTCTCTGTTGTAGGCTGCAGTATAGTGATGGGATCACAGTTTGCTGCAGCCTTGAGCTCCTGGGCTCAAGCCATCCTTCCACCTTAGTCCCCCAAGTAGCAGGGACTACAGGTGTATGCCACCATGCCTGGATAATTTTTTAATATTTTGTAGGGATGTGGTCTCTCTGTTGTCCAGGCTGGTCTTGAACTCTTGGGCTCAAGCAATCCACCCACCTTGGTCTCTCAAAGTGCTGGAATTACAGGCATGAGCCATTGCACTTGACCCTTTTGCTCATTTTAAATAGAATTATTTGTTATTGAGTAATTTGAGTGTCTATATATTTTGAATATTAGTCCCTTATCTTATGTCTGAGTTGCAAATATTTTCTCCCAATCTGTGGATTGTCTCTTGACTCTATGACTTGTTTCCTTTGCTGTGCAGAAGTTTAGGTGGTCAGAATCTCATTTGTCTAGTTTTGCTTTTGTGGCTTGTGCTTTTAGAATCATATCCAAGAAATCATTGCCTAGACCAATGTCATGGAGTTTTTCTCTATGGTTTCTTTTACTAGCTTTTAGTTTCAGGTCTTCTGCTTAAGACTTTAATTTATTTTGAGTTAATTACTATATAAGGGGTGAGATTAGGATTCTGTTTTATTCTTTGCATAAGAATATCCAGTTTTCTCAACACCTTTTGCTGAAGAGTGCTTTCCCCATTGTATGTTCTTGGCACCTTTGTCAAAAATCAATTGATTATAGATGTGTGGGTTTATTTCAGGGTTCTCTATGTTTTCCTTTAATCAATGTGTCTGTTTTTATGCTAATGCTATGCTGTTTTGCTTACTATAGCTTTGTCACATATTTTGCAGTTCAATAGTGTGATGCCTCCAGCTTTATTCTTTTGGTTAATTTGCTTTAGTTATTTGGGATATTTTGTGGTTCCATACAAATTTTAAGATTGTTTTTTCTATTTCTGTGAAGAATGAGATCAAAATTTTTATAGGGATTGCATTGGATCTGTATATTGCTTTGGGTAGTATGGACATTTTACCACTATTAGTTTTTCCAATCCATGAACATGGGATAGCTTTGCCTTTATTTGTGTCACCTTCAATTTCTTTCGTCAATGATTTGTAGTTTTCAGTATATAGATCTTTCTCTTCTTTGGTTACATTTATTCCTAAGTATTTTATTTTTTGATGCTACTATAAATGAATTGTTCTCTTAATTTCTTTTTTAGATATTTTGTTGCTAGTGCATAGAAATGCCACTGATTTCTGCATGTTGATTTTATATCCTTCAAGTTTACTGAATTTGTTTATCAGTTCTAGTACTTTTGTTCTGAAGTCTTTAGGATTTTCTACATATAAGATTACATCATCAGGAAACAGACAATTTCACTTCATCCTTTCCTATATGAATATTCCTATATTAATATTTTCTATTTTTAGTCTAATTGCTCTGACTAGGACTTTCAGTACTCCGTTGAAGAGAAATGGTCAGAGGGGGCATTCTTCTCTAATTTCTGATCTTGCAGGAAAAGCTTTTAACTTTTCACCATTAAATATGATGTTAGCTGTGGGCTTGTCCCATATAACCATTAATGTCACATAGAAACTTCTGTATTACCAGAGGCCAGTTATTAAAGGTTATATGTTATAGGAACATTCCTCAACATTCCTCCTGTACTACCAGAGGCCAATTATTAAAGTATGTTATTGTAAAGCAAATACTTCCTGTGGAGTATGTTTTTCTTTTGTGTCATTGTCAGAAATAGTGGAATAAAATAATGCATTTTGCCAGAAGAGAAACATTTTAAGTTGTAAGGTAGAGTCAAAATGATAAAGGCCTGCTGCTTTTCTTTTCTTCACAGTCATTTGCTATAATTTTTTGCCTGAAAGAAAATGGTAATGGAAGTGTTTTAGGTAATTAAAGGTTTTGAGAAGTCAGTAACTGTATATGCTATGTATTTTGCTTACATTAGCCATGATCATTAAACTTCTTAAAAAAGCAAGTCATGCCTGATGTCGAAGAAATATCTATGAGTTCATCATAAACATAAATGAATGAAAGAAATAATTAGTCAGGGCCATCTGGGTGGTAACAGAATATTTATGGCCTCTGTACAAAGCTGCTGTCTGTGACCTATGAGTGTACAGCATGGAAAACATTGTTCCTCTGTGAGGTGCCACGCATCCTGATACTATCTCTGTAGGGTCCACTCTCTTTCTGTGGTGATTATACCAGTGGATCTCAAAGTGGACTGGGCAGTAGAATCATCTGGGTGATTTAAAAAGGTGTACATTTTTTAGTATTGATGACAGGACTCCTGCATCAGGATCCCTATGGGATGAGCTTTGCAGGGGATCCTGAAGCAGTGTCCCAGTGGCTGAATATTGGTCAAAATATGGACATTGGGAACTGATAAATTGCTCAGGCATCACAGGTTGACTAAGCAGGCTTCAAATTTGGACCTTCTGTTTATCAATTGTGGGATACTGACAATGAATTTGAAATTCTTTAAAATTCAATTTGTCTTATCTGTAAAATAAAGTAAACAAATCTAGCTCAAGGTATTGATGTGATGACTAAGTTTAATAACCTGCATACTAATTTCCTAGGCCACTGCCTGGCACATTGAAGGCACTGTATACGTGCAGCTAAAACAATAATCATCATCTTTATGTAAAATCCACAAATATTTGAAGCTGTATTTGACAAAATAATCATATCAACATTATGATGCTAGTATCAGTCTAAATCACGGACAATATATAGACCAAATACTGAGTTTTGCTACTATTTGAACCTCCTTTTCTATGTTCAGTTCTCGAAAGTCTATGGCCCTGTGTTCACTGTGTATTTTGGCCTGAAACCCATTGTGGTGTTGCATGGATATGAAGCAGTGAAGGAGGCCCTGATTGATCATGGAGAGAAGTTTTCTGGAAGAGGAAGTTTTCCAGTGGCTGAAAAAGTTAATAAAGGACTCGGTAAATGTGCATGTATCGTGTGAATGTGTACATGTGTATGTACTGGGCAGTGGTTATAGGGATGGGGAGGATGGAAAACAGAGGCTTGAAGAGCTCCTGAGACAGAACTTGACCCATCCACGTGGCTGCCAAGTGTCAGCTCTGTTCTCCTTGTTTGGAATCTCCCTCCTAGTTTCTGTTTTCTGTTCTGTTAGGAATCCTTTTCAGCAATGGAAAAAGATGGAAGGAGATCCGGCGTTTCTCCCTCATGACTCTGCGGAATTTTGGGATGGGGAAAAGGAGCATTGAGGACCGTGTTCAAGAGGAAGCCCTTTGCCTTGTGGAGGAGTTGAGAAAAACCAATGGTGGGTGACTGACTTTTATTTTTTCCTGAAAAATGTTTTCTAAAATTTATTTTAATTTATTTTTAAATTGATACATAACCTTTATACATATTTATGGGGTACATGTAATATTTTGTTACATGTACAGAATGTGTAATGATCAAGTTACGGTGTTTAGGATATGCATCACGTTGAACATTTACGTTTCTATATGTTGAGAACATTTCAAGACCTGTGTTCTAGCTATCTTGAAATACACAATACTCTGACATTAACAGACTGCTATCTTCTCTAATGACATCCCTGGAAACCTCCTAGGGGTGGCCAGATCTCTCATGATAGGCAGTGGTTGTCAGTCTTCAATATGGAGGGGGGAGATTTGAAACAGAGAGCCAAGGGAGCTTTTGTACACCTATGCTTGTTGCGTTTGTACACAATGACTATGCATACAGTGTGAGTATAAAAGGCTTATTTAATCCTATTCTGTCTCAGGCTTGGTTTGTTTTCAAATCATTATAGCATTAATTTAGAAGGTTTTGTCTCATTTTTTTCAAATTATTAAAGAGTAATGTTTTTCCCATAGTATAATTGTGGATTATGTATTCTAGAACATTTCACCAGGGAATACTTGTGGCACAGACATAGTGGGAATGATTTCTTTACATCTTTTAGGCATGAAACAACTGACATGTACTTTCATTTGGTTGGTCTATATTTGTCCAGTCAGCCTCACTAACATATCTGGGGGTTTCTTCTGAGGTGTGTGTCTACAATTTCTACCATAATGATGCTTATCTATGGTTTTAAGAGACTAGGCATCTTTAGTGTAGCTTTTATCAATTTTAATTTCCCTGTTAATTAAGAACTAATTAAAATTATCAGCTGGAGTTATTTAATGTTACTATTTACTGTAATGTTTTATATATTTTAAGAAAATATATGCTATAACATAGTCTTTCAATTAAAAAAAAATGCCAAATTATAAAATGTTTATTTAAATAAATTTTAAGTATTATTAATAACTCTTTATCCTACCTTCCCTAGTTGTACATTAGCTCTGTATTCAGCTTTCTTTGTATTTTCCTTCATCTTTATTTGTGTATTAATCATGTTTTTTATTTTCTATTTTTTTATGATGCTTCGACATCTTGGGGATTTTGTGGTCCTAGAAGGGACTGCCCCTCCCAAAGTCAGACAGTTCCCAGAGATAGCAAATATCTTGTCCACAGCATGTCTCTGATTTTCAAAGCAAACTGTCCAGAGCTCAGAGCCCCATCCACCTTCCTTATCAAACTCTCACACATGAATCCAATATAGTTGTCCCTCCTTATCAGTAAGACATTGGTTCTAGGACTCCTCTTGGATACCAAAATCCACATATGCTCAAGTCCCTTAAATATGGCATAATATTTGCCATATATTTGGAGAATATTGACAATATTATTTATAATATTTCCCAATATTAGAGAATGTTGACAAGAAAAAAGGTCTGTGCATGTTCTGTACAGATACTTGTTTTTGCTCTGAATATTTTTGATTTGGGGTTGGTTGAATCCATGATACACCATGAATACAGAGTGCTGACTGTATTCTCCTTGTCTTAAATCATTACAGAGCCAGTTATGGGACAACTATGGACCACCCCTATATCCCAGAGCCCACAGAAATTGTTCAAACTATCTATTCCCAGGCTTACTCAGTCTACCCACCCTATCTCACTCATTTCTTCCTGTGAAAACACCAATAAAGGCTCAGCCCCATGGTTTCTTTTTGCTCTTGCTGCCTCCTGACCAACCCTGGTACTTCCCCATGTGGCTCCCCACACCCTCAACGTGGTGTGAAGTGCCCCTCCTCTAGGAACTGCGAGCAATGAACTGTCTTTTCAAGGGCAGTCTGTTTTGGGGCTACCTGATCTGTTGACCTCACCAAATCTAAATAGAAACAAAATCCACGGTGAATATTAAAACAATTGGATTTAGGATTAAAAGTTATTTATCCTCTCCTCATCCCAGTTGGACTCACCTATAAAGTTCTTGTCATAATGAGTCTGATTTTCAGTTTGGATTACAAATTACCCTGATTTTTATTATCTCCCTGATATAGTATGGATGTGTGTTCCCATTCAAATCTTATATTGAAATGTAATCCCCGTACTGGAGATGGGGCCTGGTGAGAGGTGATTGGATCATGGGGCTGGATTTTTCATGAATAGTTTAGCACCAACCCTTTTGGTACTTTTCTCATGATAGCAAGTGAGTTTTCATGAAATCTAGTCATTTAAAAGTGCATAGCACCTCCCGCCTCCCTCTCTTGCTTTGGCTTTTGCCATGTGAGTGCAAGCTCCTACTTTGCCTTCTGCCATGCATCATGCTTCTGCACAGCCTGCAGAACTGCGAGCCAATTAAATCTCTTTTCTTATAAATTACCTAGTCTTAGGTATTTCTTTATAGCAATTCAAAACAGCCTAATATACTCCCCCAATTGAAGTGAAAGGAAAGATCAGAAACCAGATTTTCACTATGAATATCATGTGCATGGGCATGTACAAACACACGTGCATGTGCATGCACACACACACAGAAATCTCAAACTAATAATCCCAAATTATCCCCTGCCTTCCAGGCTAGAATAAAAGATTTTCTGAAAACTTAGTGCCCTGGCATGTTTTAGCTGAAAAGAAGCCTGGCATAGGAGCAGTTAACTAAACACAGTCCTATTATTTAATTCCCCATCATTACCACACAGCATTTTTGTTCAAGTCACTCTTAATTACATTTATGATACTCTCATGTGTAGAGTTCATTGATGATTTGATTATAACAGTTTTATTTAAAAATTGCTCACAAATAATCACTTTCCTCTATAATAATTTATTGATTTGTAAAATGATGGAATTACCTAAATGATGATCAAATTAAAAAATTTATAATAACATAAGGTATTTTTTTGGATGGCTAGATGGACCAATAACCGAGGATTCTATAAGAGGTCAGGCTTTGTTCAAATAAATTGAAGATAGTGCCCAGTGATAATAGACACAATTTCTTAGAGCCGGAAATTCTTTTTTTTTCTTTCAATATCGAAATAAGGAAACAAAAGGACTCCATTTATCAATTTAAGTTTTTCTATCTGCCCTATTTGTAATTTAGGTTTGAAATGAAAGTTTCTTATTTACTTTTATTTTAGGCAAACCAGTCTATCTTCTTATTTGTGTTAGCTTTTTTCTTGTATAACATAGATGACTTCTGCTTTTTTACATTTGTTCCATCAATCTGAATTTTCCCATACTCTTTCTCTCTTTAGTCTCCCCCTCTGCTGGTTCTACACACAGTTACTTCAACTATTCATTATATAGAAGAAGTTTTCAGGTTCCTATTTTCTCCCTTCCTCTATCAATCAATTGTCTACAAGCTTTCCAGATAAATGTTATTCCGCACTGATAACTTGAATTATTAAGTGGTTTTAAATGTGGCCTCTTTAAATTTTTTTGTTTTCTCTTCAGAATAACAGGCATCTTGGGTCAGAATTGTATAAAGAAAGGCAGTGAAGTAAATGCAGTATTTGGAAAACCATTATTAAATAGCTAGGATGGAATAATTAATTCAATATTAAGGAAAAAGTGAGGTATTAAATTTCAATATACTATAGTTTATGTTGATAAGAGAATTTCTAGGTAGATATTGGTTTAG
Source organism: Theropithecus gelada (assembly GCF_003255815.1). NCBI lineage: Eukaryota > Metazoa > Chordata > Mammalia > Primates > Cercopithecidae > Theropithecus > Theropithecus gelada. The sequence goes on from NC_037677.1 coordinate 91,106,528, forward strand.
AGTTTCTAAAATTACTTTTCCCTGTTATCCAAGACAAAGTATTTTTTTTATATATATATTTTAATGATAATTTAAAATATTTCCAATCCTTTAGCCTCACCCTGTGATCCCACTTTCATCCTGGGCTGTGCTCCCTGCAATGTGATCTGCTCTGTTATTTTCCATAATCGATTTGATTATAAAGATCAGAGATTTCTTAACTTGATGGAAAAATTCAATGAAAACCTCAGGATTCTGAGCTCCCCATGGATCCAGGTGAGATCAAGAGCTTCTCTTCCTAAGATATTATTTTTGTTATTTTATTAGACAGTTGAAAATTTTTTAAATTTTAAAAATTATGCTTTAAGTTCTGGGATACATGTGCAGAATGGGCAGATTTTTTACATAGGTATACATGTGCCATGGTGGTTTGCTGCACCCATCAACCTGTCATCTACATTAGGTATTTCTCCTAATGCTATCCCTCCCCTTACCCCCTACCACCCAACAAGCCCTGGTGTGTGATGTCCTCCTCCCTGTGCCCATGTGTTCTCATTGTTCAACTCCCACTTATGAGTGAGAACATGTAGTGTTTAGTTTTCTGTTCCTGTGTTAGTTTGCTGAGAATGATGGTTTCCAGCTTCATCCATGTCCCTGCAAAGGACGTGAACTCTCTCAGCATCTGCTTGTCTGTAAAGGATTTTATTTCCCCTTCACTTATGAAGCTTAGTTTGGCTGGATATGAAATTCTGGGTTGAAAATTCTTTTCTTTAAAAATGTTGAATATTGGCCCCTACTCTCTTCTGGCTTGTAGGGATCTGCACAAAGATCTGCTGTTAGTCTAATGGGCTTCCCTTTGTGGGTAACCTAACCTTTCTCTCTGGCTGCCCTTGACATTTTTTCTTCAATTCAACCTTGGTGCATCTGATGATTATGTGTCTTTGGGTTGCTCTTCTCCAGGAGTATCTTTGTGATGTTCTCTGTATTTCCCGAATTTGAATGTTGGCCTGTCTTGCTGGGTTGGGGAAGTTCTCCTGGATAATATCCTGAAGTATGTTTTCCAACTTGGTTCCATTCTTTTGTCACTTTCAGATACACCAATCAAACATAGGTTTGGTCTTTTCACATAGTCCCATATTTCTTGGAGGCTTTGTTCATTCCTTTTCATTCTTTTCTCTCTAATCTTGTCTTCTCACTTTATTTCATTAAGTTGATCTTCAATCTCTGATATCCTTTCTTCTGCTTGATAGATTTGGCTATTGATACTTGTGTATGCTTCGTGAAGTTCTTGTGCTTTGTTTTTCAACACCATCAGGTCATTTATGTTCTTCTCGAAACTGGTTATTCTAGTTAGCAATTCCTCTTTTTATCAAGGTCCTTAGTTTCCTTGCATTGGGTTAGAACATAATCCTTTAGCTTGGAGGAGTTTGTTATTACACATCTTCTGAAGCCTACTTCTGTCAATTTGTCAAACTCATTCTCCGTCTAGTTTTGTTCCCTTGCTGGCGAGGAGTTGTGATCCTTTGGAGGAGAAGAGGCATTCTGGTTTTTGGAATTTTCAGCCTTTTTGTGCTGGTTTTTCCTCATCTTCATGGATTTATCTACCTTTGGTCTTTGCTGTTGGTGACCTTCGAATGGAGTTTTGCGTCATCGTCCTTTTTGTTGATGTTGTTGGTATTGCTTTCTGTTTGTTAGTTTTACTTCTGTCAGGCCCTCTTCTGCAGGTCTGCTGCAGTTTGCTGGGGGTCCACTCCAGACACTGTTTGCCTGGGTATCACCAGTGGAGCCTGCAGAATAGCAAAGATTGCTGCCTGGTCCTTCCTCTGGAAGCTTCATCCCAGTGGGGCACCAGCCAGATGCCACCCAGAGCTCTCCTGTATGACATGTCTGTTGACCCCTGCTGGGAGGTGTCTCCCTGTCAGGAGGCTCAGGGTCCAGGGACCCACTTGAGGCAGTCTGTCCCTTAGCAGAGCTTGAGTGCTGTGCTGGGAGATCTGCTGCTCTCTTCAGAACCATCAGGCAGAAATGTTTAAGTCTGCTGAAGCTGTCCCCACAGCCACCCCTTCCCCCAGGTGCTCTGTCCCAGGGAGAGGCAGTTTTATCTATAGGCCCCTGACTGGGACTGCTGCCTTTCTTTCGGAGATGCCCTGCCCAGAGAGAAGTCTAGAGAGGCAGTCTGGCTACAGGGGCTTTGTGGTGCTGCGGTGGGCTCTGCCCAGACTCAACTTCTCAGAGGCTTTGTTTACACTGTGAGGGGAAAACCGCCTACTCAAACCTCAGTAATGGTGGACACCCCCCACTCCCATCAAGCTCGAGCATCCTAGGTGGACTTCAGACTGCTGTGCTGGCAGCGAGAATTTCAAGCCAGTGGATCTTAGCTTGCTCGGCCCCATAAGAGTGGGATCCTCTGAGCTAGACAACTTAGTTCCCTGGCTTCAGCCCCATTTCCAGGGGAGTGAATGGTTCTGTCTTGCTGGAATTCAGGTGCCATTGGGGTATGAAGAAAAGACTTCTGCAGCTAGCTTGGTGTCTGCCCAAACGGCCACCCAGTTTTGTGCTTGAAACCCAGGGCCTTTGTGGTGTAGGCACCTGAAGGAATCTCCTAGTTTGCGTGTCGCAAAGACCATGGGAAAAGTGTAGTATCTGGACCAGATAGCACTGTCCCTCACAGCTTCCCTTGGCTAGGGGAGGGAGTTCCCCAACCTGTTGTGCTTCCCAGGTGAGCCAATTCCCTACCCTGCTTCTGCTTGCCCTCCGTGGGCTACACCTACTGTCTAACCAGTCCCAATGAGATGAACCAGGCACCTCAGTTGGAAATGCAGAAGTCATTGGCCCTCTGCATTGGTCTCGCTGGGAGCTCCAGACTGGAGCTTTTCCTATTTGGCCATCTTGCCCCAATCCCAGTCCAAAACTTTGTATGTACCAAGCTGTGAAGTGAATGTTTGAAAACTGGAAATTTTGGATACTCTTATGTGGTAACTCTGGAAATCAGAGTCTTTCCTCTCTTTAGGGTATTTTGTTGCCTGCTATAGTTTTTGTTTGTTTGTTTGTTTTTGTTTTTTTCTTCTGAAGGCTATATCTTTCTTTAGTGACTTTTCAAAACTATTTTTGCAAATCATGTGTGGTTTCTGAAGTCTTTTCTTTAGCTTATGTTCAGATAGTTTTGACAGAAATTTTCTTAAATGTGGAGAGGCAAAAAAGAGACATAGAAAAAATATATGTATTTATATATATAAATAGCAGAAGAAAGATGGAAGGAAGTAAGGAAAGAAATGAAGGAAGGAACGAAGGAAGGAAAGAAGGAAAGGAGGGAGGGAGGCAGGCCGGTCTTTCAGATTGGTTGGAGCACTCCTTGTCATAGCCTTCACTTACTGCTTAAGTTGAGCCTGGATATCAGCCAGAGGTGAAAGTTCAGGATCTTCTCACGTTTTTCTAATTAGCCTGTCCTGCTCTGGGCATGTTGATAACTTTCTAAATTTCTTAGTATACATAGGCACTTTTGAACATCCCAGTTTTCCAAAGAAACTGTCTCTTAGCTTTTATTTTCAGGATTTTAGTGCTGTACTGTGTGCCTCAACTGTTATCATTTGCCCCAGGTAGCTTTGGGTTGTTTATTTGTCTTAGAAGGTTTTTGAGAAATGGCCATTGCTTTTCCATCCTGAATGAATTTTGAATCAGGTGAAACAAAGGTGAGTGCCTCATGTTAGCCCATGGTAGTCCTCAGACAGGTGAGAAAGAGAAATATACTTTTTTGCAAGTACGGTCTTCTGTGGTCTCTCTGGAACCAGGAACCAGGGTCCTCCACTGGGAACAGGGCTACCCTTGACAAGATCACTGCCAAGCTGATGACGGAGGTGGGACAAGAGCAAATAAACATACCACAAAGCTTATGTAGCCATAAGCCATACTATGTAGCCATAAATACTTCATCATCATGGAATACTATGTAGCCATAAAAAGGAATGAGATCATGTCCTTTCCAGGGACATGGGTGGAGCTGGAAGCCATTATCATCAGCAAACTAATGCGGGAGCAGCAAACCAAACACCGCATGTTCTTTCTTATAAGTGGGAGCTGAACAATGAGAACACATGGACACAGGGAGGGGAACAACACACACTAGGGCCTGTTGGAGGGTTGGGGATGGGAGAGCATTAGGAAAAATAGCTAATGTGTGCAGGGCTTAATACCTAGGTGATAAGTTTATAGGTGCAGCAAACTACCGTGGCATACATTTATCTATGTAACAAACCTGCACATCCAGCACATGTACCTTGGAACTTAACATAAAAATAAAAATAAAAATAAACCCACAAAGCTTTTCTACTATTTTTAAGTTGCCATTTTCTTTATTCAGCTTTCTCTTGCTTGCTGTAAACCTTTGACTGATTTCCAGAGTTCTGTTAAAGTTGATTCTGACTTTTTTGTTTGAAGTTTTGGGTGTTTTCATGGAGAGATGGGCCCTTGGAACTGTCTTTTGTGCCAATTTTGTAGGCATTATTACTCTGTGAAGTGAGTGGTTGAACACTACAGCTTGTCCATATCTTAGCATTGTGGCATTAACATCTGGGAAAGATAGATGATTTCTTTATTTTACAGACAAGAAAAGAAATGCCTGAATATAGAGCTGGAATTCAAGCTCATTAGCTAGTGTTTTTTTTTTTCCACCAAACCCCCAAATTCAGTTTCTGGCAGTACTTTGGTGACTGTCCAAAAGCACACACTCAATGGAAATCCAAGTCCCTTGTTGAAAAGCTGGCATTACTCACAGGCTTTTCCTCTAATTCACAGCTAGAGACCTCTTCATCACATTATTTGGCAAAAGGGGAGAATGTTTGGGAGCACAGATGCTACCAGGAAGTTCTGAATAGGATAAGGGTGTTTGCTGCTTCAGCAAGGCAATTAAGGTTAAGATGACAACATGATTGGGTTTTGGGGTGTATGAATCATTAAAAAATTACAGTTTTGCCCTGTGCTGAGCTAGCATGTCCCAAACTCTGTCTAAAAGATAATTGTGTGATTTATCTTAACTACTCACAGAAGTATCTTAACTACTCCGGTGTACGGGTACTTATCCATAAAATGCTGAATTACTTTTTATGGTATCTTTGTACCCCTCCCAGTTACAAAAGAGTGATTCTATTTCTGAGGCTTCCTGCTAGGAGTAGAAATAGCAGGGAACAGCTTTGTGGTCTATTTCATGTTATTCAAATTTCCTTAACCTCTGTTCTTATCTGCAAAATGGGAATTAAAGCAATTCATGTGATTCTATATTTCAAGGCTATAGAGAAAAATTAATGTAAAAATGAGATAATTGACATGAAGATATTTTAATATTCTGAAAACAATATATGAGTATAGGAAATTATCATCTTTGATCCCTTGTTGAGAATTTTCTAACTTAAATCTTTCAGTATAGAGGACTACTTTGTACGTACACTCAAATGCTCCTCTTAAAGAGGGAGACAATTTTTAAAAATTTACTTCAGTTTTAAACCAGCAGTTAACTTATGGTATATGTCTTCAATACATGTGTTTAATTTAATTAATTTTAAAAAATCTTTAAGGTCTGCAATAATTTCCCAGCTCTCATCGATTATCTCCCAGGAAGCCATAACAAAGTAGTTAAAAATTTTGCTTATGTTAAAAGTTATGTTTTGGAGAGAATAAAAGAACATCAAGAATCCCTGGACTTGGACAATCCTCGGGACTTTATTGATTGTTTCCTGATCAAAATGGAACAGGTAAAATGTTATTTGTTTGCCTACATCTTGTGGTTCATTGATTAGTTCTATAATGACTGCTTAAATGGTGAGGCAAGAAACTCTTCACGATCACTTTAAGTACTTATTGTGAGTATGGATCTGGGTGAAGCACCATGGAGAATTTATAATTGAATTGTTAAACAATTAGAATATGCGAGCAATATTTTTAGGTACTAATAATTTATCTGAGGGAAGACAATGCATGCCTCAGATGAAAGGGAAATACAAATAAGTTAGAAAATGCAAAATATATAGTCATAAATTGAAAGTGGGCATGGTCATATCGCACAGCTTATGGGAGAGTTAGGTGAAAGGCTTTAACCTAAATGGGCCTCCTGCATGTCCTGATGTTTGGTGTAAATCTTAAAATATTTACAATGAATAACGGGGCAGTCAATTTTTTGGTGTGCAGAACAGTGTGATGAGAGGTTCAGAGGTGTGTGGTGGCAAAGAGACGGAGAAGGCAGGCCTTAACTGAATGGAACCAAAAGTAAATCTGGACACATATGGAATTGGAGGTGTCTAACCTGCAGACCTGAATGCTGGCATGGAGAGTTTTGATTTGATCAGGTATATGTGTGAGCCCTAACAAGAGTGGGATGCATATAAATATTAGAGAAAATAATCCTAGGAGTTGTGTAGAAGGATATGTACAATGAGAATGGAGGTCAAAAACTTGCTACAAGACTTTTCATATCTTTGAATTTCAGCTTGCTGAAAGTGTGGGCTATAGAAACACAGATTCTGAAATAAAATCAAGTTGTCCATTTTGTCATATGGCCAAAAAATCTGTAGATATTAGTTTCAGTTAGAGGATCAGATAGGAGCCAAATGATGAATAATAGTGGTAGGGTCAATATGGAAACTGAGAAGGGTAATATAGATACCCTCAGGACACTAAGGTGCAAAGTACTCTTTGAACTGAGAAGCGGCCCAATCCAGAACAAACTGAAAAGAGTTAACTCTAGAGAAGAAAATTCTTCCTGTGAGGTCACCATTATTTTATTCAACCACTTTACAGCACTGGGTGGAAATGAAGAATCAGCCAGTAGGTGAAAATGGCACGGAGTCAAAGATGCTAATGAAGGTGACTTTCATGAAATTGCCCATGGAATGTTAGCAGGACTGCTTGAATAATGTGTTCTAGATAGAGTGAAGTGAAGAAGATGAGATACTTTGAGGAAACTGGAGAAGGGAAGAAGCAAATTATTCTTACTCTCCACCTTCTCTACTGCTAGTTCAATGGTTCTGGGATCTAATTAATTTGAGAATCTCATTAAAATGTGGACACTTTGCCAGAAAAATGAAACTGTATGAGTTATCCATTTTTGTACACATTTAGAGGGCTTTCCTTAATGCTATGAATCCTCTCCATTAATTCCAGGTTAAGGAGAATTGTAAGATCTATGGTGTTTCAGTGACCAATGGCTATGTCCTCATTACTGTATTTAAAAAGTGTGTTGTTCCTTTGACCTCACTATAATATTTAGAATCTAGCTTATTTTATTTTTATAACATTTTTATTGAGTTTAATTCACATATTGTACCCTCATACATTTTAAATACAATTCAATAGTTTTAGTATTTGTCACAGAGCTGTGCAGCCACCACCACAATCAATTTCAGAGCATTTCCATCATCCTGAAAAGAAAACCATATGCTTAACAGTCACCCCATATTTGGGTGGCTCTAGGCAATCTAATATACTTTCTGTCTCTATAGATTTGCTATTCTAGACATTTCATATACATGAAATTACACAGTATGTGGTCTTTTTTGTCTGACTTCTGTCACTTAGCATGTTTTCAAGATTCATTGACGTAGCATGTATCAGTACCTCATTCCTTTATATAGAGAAATAATATTTGGGTGTGGCTATATCGTATTTTATATTTCCATTCATTAGTTGATGGTTTTGATTGTTTCTGTTTTGGCTGTTATGAATAATGTTGGTATGGACATTTGTGTACAAGTTTTTGTGTATAGATAAGTTTTTATTTCTCTTGGGTATGTACTTGGCTGTGGAATTGCTGGATCATGCAGCAACTGTATGCTTAATCTTTGGAGAAACTGTGGCTGGATCAAAGACCTAAATGTAAGAGCTAAAAACATAAAACTCTCAGAAGAAAACCTAGGCATGAAATTTGCTGCACCATTTCGTATTCTCACTACAATGTTTTGAGGGTTCCACTTTCTCCACAACCTTGCTAATGCTTCTTATCTTTTTGATTCCAGCCATCCCAGTGGGGTGAGGTGGTTCCATGTGGTTTGGTTTGCATTTTCCTGACACCAAATAATCTTTTCTCTTGGTTATTGTTCATTTGTATTTGTCTTTGGAGAAAAATATATTCAGATCTTTTGTCCATTTTAAAATTAGGTTATTATATTTTTGAAATTATTGAGATGGAAATGTTTTTGTATATTCTAGATAAAAGTCCCTTATCAGATGTTATTTAAAGATATTTTCTCCCATTTTGTCAAGTGTCTTTCACTTTCTTAATAGTGTCTTTTGAAATACAAGTTTTTAATTTTTGTGAAATCCAATTTATTTGCTTATTTGCTTGGTTTCTTACAATTTTCTTGTCATGTTTAAGAAATGATTACTTAGTCCAATATCACAAAGATTCACCCCAAGTTTTCTTCTAATGGTTTTATAAGTTTAACTTTTACATTTGGGTCTAAGATCCATTCTGAGTCAATTTTTGGTTATAGTGTGAGGTATGGGTAGAATTTCATTCTTTGCATGTGCATATTCAGTTGTCCTAGTACCATTTGTTGAAAAGACATTCATTCCCCATTGAGTGACCATGGTACATTTGTTGAAATCAGTTAACTACAAACACAAGGATTTATTTTTACTCTCAATTCTATTTCATTGATGGCTTTCTTTATGCCAGTATGACAGTACTTTTTTTTTTTTTTTTTTTTGAGACAGGGTCTCACTCTGGTTGCCCAGGCTGTAGTGCAGTGGCATGATCTTGGCCTCTACCTCCCGTGCTCAGGTGATTCTCCCACATCAGCCTCCTGAGTAGCTGGGATTACAGGCATGTACCACTACAGCCAGCTAATTTATTGTATTTTTAGCAGAGACAGGGTTTTGCTATTTTGTCCAGGCTGGTCTCCAACTACTGGCCTCAAGCGGTCTGCCCGTCCTGGCCTCCCAGATTGCTGGGATTACAGAAGTGAACCATGCACCTAGATGATGGTAGCTTTTATGTAAGTTTTGAAATTGGAAAGTGTCAGTTCTCCAATTTTGTTCTTTCCCAAGATTGTTTTGGTTCTTAGCTATTTTGGTTATGTAAAGTTCCACATGAATTTTATAGTAATCTTGTCAATTTCTATTAAAAAGATAGCAAATATTTTGATATGGATCACTTTGAATCTGTAGATCAATTTGGGAAGTAATGCCATTTTAACAATATTAAGTCTTCCAATAGATGAACATGGGATGTCTTTCCATGTATTTAGGTCTTCTTTAATTTCTTTTAACAATGTTTTTTATCAACTAGCTTAATTTTGATAGGCTATTTGTACATAACCACTGATTTTTCAAATTCACTTAAGCAGACGGAAATATTACTATTGGTTTACAAGTGCTCTACTCTCCTTCCTGGCCTTGGTGTAATTTTGAGTTGATAAGCTTAAAAACTGTGTTAAGTTTCTAAATGTTACCAATGGGCATGATGATCTTTGTCTGGCAAGTACATCTGTTGAGAGGATTCGGTTTGTCTTGCTGTGGTTGATTACATAATATTAGGCATGCCACAGGTAACATGGAGATTATAACAACCTTATTAAATTAATGCTGTTCTAGAGGATTGAATAGGAAGAAATCATTTTTTGTATGTTAATTACTCCCTGTAATCAATATTTTAAACGGTCCCATTGTTATGGTCAATTTTGTGTTACATATTTCCCTCATCTTAAACCAGCCTTAGTTGCCTTGTGAAGTGCTTTGTTCTTCCACTCTCCATTTTATTATTAATGGCATAAACTGCAATTACTTTTTCACCAACCAAATATAAGAACTCAATTCATTCAGTCCCTTGTCCTAAGCATCTCCATTGCCCTTACTCTCTCCTTCATCCTGTATAGGTGGTTAATGTCTAAACTCTCTGTCTTCATGTCTGTAGTGTCTCTTCAATTTCTATATTCTTATTCATTGCTGTGCTTGTTTACTAGATCAAGTTGACTATTACCTCACATCTGGAATACAATAATGGCTGGCCCCACCTTGTCTTGTCAATCTGTTCTCTTTCTCCATAATCTTGGATATGCTACCATGTTATCTTTTGCACATTTCCAAGTTCATAATGAGTCTGCAGGCAATATTGAGTCTAACTAAATTCTTTTTTTTTTCTCAGACAGAGTTTTGCTCTGTTACCCAGGCTGGAATGCAGTGGCATGATTGCGGCTCACTGTAGTTTGACCTCTTAGACTCAAGTGATCCTCTCACCTCAGCCTCCCCAGTAGTTGGGACTGCAGGTGCACACCACCATGCCCAGATAATTAAAAATTTGTTTTTATAGAGATGGGATCTCACTGTGTTTGCCCAGGCTGGAGTGGACCTCCTGAACTCAAGCAAGCCTCCTGCCTCAGCCTCCCACAGTGCTGGGATTTAAGGCGTGAGCCACTGTGCCCAGTCTAAATTACTTATAATTCCTAATACAATGTAAATGGTTGTTATACTATATTTTTTAGGGAACAATGACAAGAAAAAAGTCTGTACATGTCCAATACAAACACTTTTATTTTCCGAATTTTATTCTTTTTTGTTTTAGAGGCAGAATCTTGTCCCGTTGCCCAAGCTGTTGTGCAGTGGTATGACCATAGCTCACTGCAGCCTGGAACTCCTGGGCTCAAGCAATTCTTCCACCTCAGCCTCCTAAGTATGTGGGACCACAGGTGCATGCCACCATGCCCAACTAATTTTGTTTTTTTGTAGAGAGAGGGTCTTTCCATGTTGCCTAGGCTAGTCTTGCACTTCTGGGCTCAAGCAATCCTCCCATCTTGGCCTCCCAAAGTGCTGGGATTACAGACATGAGCCACCTCTCCTGGCCTCTTTTTCCAATTTTTTTTTTTTTTTTTTTTGATTTAAGGTTGGTTGAATCAATAGATGTGATATCCATGGATAGGAAGGTGGATTGTACTCTACCATTACCTATATTCAACTGGCTGTGCAATTTATTATTTTTTAAAAGAGAGATCAGATTTTCTCCTCCATTCTAACTGAGGCTTTATAGCCTTTGACTATCATCTCCCCTTTTCCCCCAACCCCCAAGCCCTCAGACAATCAGTATTCTACTCTCTTCTATGAGTTCGGTTGTTTTAGATTCCACATATAAGTGAGAATATATGGTATTTGTTTTCCTGTTCCTGACCTGACTTATTTAACTTAGCATAATGTTCTGCAGTTCCATCCCTGTTATCACAAATAACAGAATTTCTTCATTTTTAAGACTGAATAGTATTCTATTGTGTATATATACCACATTTTCTTTATCTATTTATCTATTGATGGACACTTAGGCTGATTCTATATATTAGCTGTTGGGAATCGTGCTGCAGTTTACATGGGAGTGCAGACATCTCTTTGACATACTGATTTCAAATCTTTTGAGTAAATGTCCATAAACCAAATTGCTGGATCATGTAATTCTATTTTTAGTTTTCTGAGGAAACTTTTACTGTTTTCCATAATGGTTGCACTAACTTACATTCCCATCAACAGTGCACAAGTGTTCCCCTTTTTCCACATCTTCACCAACACTTGTTTTTTTCCTCTTTGATAATCGCCATTCTAACAGATGTGAGGTGATATCTCTTTGTGTTTTTAATTTGTAACTTTCTAATGATTAGTGATGTTGAGCATCTTTTTCATGTATCTCTTAATCATTCATATGTCTTCTTTTTAGAAATATTCAGGTGATTTGCCCATTTCTTAATTGGATTATTTATTTTCTTTCTATAGAGTTAAGTTCCATATATATGATCGTGTGTGTGTGTGTGTGTGTATATATATATATAGGTTTTTTTTGAGACAGAGTCTTACTCTGTTGCCCAGGGTGGAGTGGAGTGCAGTGGTGCAATCTTGGCTCACTGCAGCCTCTGCCTCCTCGGTTCAAGAGATTCTCCTGCCTCAGCCTCCCAAGTAGCTGGGATTAGAGGCATGCACCACTACACCTGGCTAATTTTTAAATTTTTAGTAGAGATGTGGGTTTCACCATGTTGGCCAGGCTGGTCTCGAACTCCTGACCTTGGGTGATCCTCCTGCCTTGGTCTCCCAAAGTGATGGGATTACAGGTATGAGGCACCGCTCCCAGCCCTCTTATATATTTTGGATATTAATCCCTTATTAGATATAGGGCTTACAAATACTTCTCCTAATTCATATAGGGCTTACAAATACTTCTCCTAATTCATACGTTGTCTCTTCACTCTGTTTTTCCCTTTGCTGTGCCAAGGCTTTTTAGTTTGACTTAATCCCATTTGTCTATCTTTGCTTTTGTTGCCTCTGCTTTAGGGGTAAAATCTAAACAATTATTGCTCAGATCAATGTCCTGTAGTTTTTCTTCAATCTTTTCTTCTAGTAGTTCACAGTTTCTGGTGTTATATTTAAGTCTTTAATCCATGTTGAGTTGCTTGAGTATATGGTGTGAGATAAGCGTTCAATTTTATTCTTTAGCATATGGATATACAGTTTCCTCACCATTTGTTTAAGAGATTGTCCCCTTTCCATTGTATATTCTTGGTACCTTTGTCTAAAATCAATTGTAGTTGCATGAGTTCTTTTCTGGCCCTCTATTGTATTCTGTTGGTTGATGTATCAATTTTTATGCCAGTACAATGCTATTTTAATTACTATTAATTTGTAGTACAGCTTGAAATCAGGTAATGTGATGCCTCCAGCTTTGTTCTTTCTACTAATGATTGCCTTGGCTATTTGGGTATTTTTGTGGTTCTATATGAATTTTTTTGCGATGACTTTTCCTGTATCTATGAGAGATAACATTGGAATTTTGATAGAGATTTCAATGAAATTGTAAATTGCTTTAGATAGTATAGACATTTTAACAATATCAACTCTTCCAATCCATGTATATGGTATCTCTTTTTAATTTGTGTCTTCTTCATTTTTTAATTAATATTTTATATTTTTCAGTGACTTTCACTTTTTTGGTTAAATTTACTCCTAAATACTTTATTTCTTTGATGCGATTGTAAATGGGATTGCTTTTAAAATTTCTTTTTCATATCATTTGTTGTTAGCGTGCAGAAACACTATCAATTTTTTTTTTTTTTTTTTTTTTTTTTTTTTTTTTTTTTTTTTAAGACGGAGTCTCGCTCTGTAGCCCAGGCTGGAGTGCAGTGGCCGGATCTCAGCTCACTGCAAGCTCCGCCTCCCGGGTTCACGCCATTCTCCGGCCTCAGCCTCCCGAGTAGCTGGGACTACAGGCGCCCGCCACCTCGCCCGGCTATTTTTTGTATTTCTTAGTAGAGACGGGGTTTCACCGTGTTAGCCAGGATGGTCTCGATCTCCTGACCTCGTGATCCGCCCATCTCGGCCTCCCAAAGTGCTGGGATTACAGGCTTGAGCCACCGCGCCCGGCCAACACTATCAATTTTTGTGTGTTGATTTTGTATCCTGCAACTTTACTGAATTTAATTATCAGTTCTAAGAGTTTTTTGGTGATGTGTTTAAGGTTTTCTGTATGTAAGATCATGCTATCAGCAGAGACAATTTTACTTCTTTTCTTATTTGGATGTCTTTCATTTACTTTTCTTGTCTCATGCTCTGGCTAGTACTTCCCATACTATGTTGAATTGAAGTAGTGAGAGTGGGCATCCATATCTTTTTCCTGATCTTACAGGAAAATCCTTCAACTTTCCACTATTGAATATGAGGTTAGCTGTGCACTTGTCATATATGGACTTGTGTTGAGGCTAGTTAGAAGCTCCACTGTCAGGAGCAGCAATTTACAGAACATGCTAATAAGTCTCATCTAGGCAGAAACTTGGACTTTTGAGCTTCATCCCTTTCTCTGCCCTGATCCTAGAGAATTAAACCTCTGGAAGTGCTTGTATGCCAATATAATACTGGTACTTTTTCTGGTGGTCTAGAGAGAGACTCCTGCATACTTAGCCCTCTCTGTTCCCAGAGTTGGTAAGTTAAGTGGATAGCTGTGGGGAACCTTAGAGTTAGGGTGTTAATGTGTGGTCTAAACCCTCTTTTCCCAGGGAGAAGCTGGATGTTGGGGATTCCTTCTCAATTGTATGGTGTAGTGCCTGGGTGAGGTTGGTGCTGTAGCTTTTTCTTCCCAGTCTATGTGGATATTTTTTTGTTGCCCCGTATATAGAAGTCTCTCAACTTGTTTCCGACTTTCTCTCAGAGGGAATTGATCTGTGAATGGATATTTATTTTGTGTATCCTTGGGTGGAAGGAGAGACTGGAGCCTCCTATTCTGCAATGTCACCATTGTGACACTGAGAATTCAAACCCTTGATTCTGGTTTATAATGTATTTATGTCTCTAATTTACTTATTTCTATTTCTAGCAATTAAGATCGTGTGTATACAAATAAGAAGAAAACCAATTAACATGGCTTAAACAGATAATGTGTTTATTTCACATAAAGTGTGTCATGTTGGACAGCGTAGAACTAGTACTGTAGCCCTGAAGCATCCTAGAACCAGGTGCCTGCCATTTTTGATCCCCACACTTACAACACGAACCTTCATCTTGATTATTATTATTATTTTTTTGAGACAGGATCTCTCTTTGCCATCCAAGCTGAAGAGCAGTGGCATGAACATGCTTCACTGCAGCCTTGACTTCCTGGGCTCACGTGATTCTCTGCGTCAGCCTCCCATGTAGCTGGGACCACAGATATGTGCCATTCACCTGGTTTTTTGATTTTTTTTTTTTTTTTTTGAGAAGGAGTTTTGCTCTATCACCCAGGATAGAGTGCAGTGCTGCAACCTTGGCTCACTGCAACCTCTATCTCCTGGGTTCAAGAGATTCTCGTAGCTCAGCCTCCCAAGTAGCTGAGATTACAGGCGCATGCCATCATGCCTGGCTAGTTTTTGTGTTTTTAGTAGAGACTATATTTTACCATGTTGCCCAGGCTGGTCTCAAACTCCTGACCTCAGGTGACTTGCCTGTCTTGGCCTCCCAAAGTGCTGGGATTACAGGCATGAGCCACCATGCCTGGCCAATTTTTTGATTTTTTTTTTTTTTTTTTTTTTTAAGAGCCAGGGAGTCTCACTTGTTGCCCAGACTGGTGTCAAACTCCAGGACTCAAGTGATCCTCCTGCCTCGGCATCCCAAAGTGTTGGGATTACAGGCATGAGCCACCACAGATGGCTTTGTTATGATTCTTAAATACTCGTGTTCCAAGGTGATATCTATACCACCTCTACCTTCATATATGTGTTTTGAGTAAAAAGGAGAGAGAGAAAGTACCATCAGCAGGTACCTACTTATGTGTCATAGACAAGAAATATGTTTCGTGGCCAACACAGCTTCTACTTATAAGTGAGAACATTCTATACTTGGAAATAGAATTTTTAGGCAAGCAATGGATAAGCAGGAATGGGAAATGAACTATTTTACATTCTCTGCCACACTGTGCAATTGTTGTAGTTTTAATACTGCACTCTGTAGTTTCCAAATTTCCTTATCTTTAGAACAACCTGATATATTTTGGATTTTTTGTACTTTCATATGCTGGCACACTATCAAATAATTAAATGATGAAATAATTTTTAGGAAAAGCACAATCTACAGTCTGAATTTACTATTGAAAGCTTGATAGCCACTGTAACTGATATGTTTGGAGCTGGAACAGAGACAACAAGCACCACCCTAAGATTTGGACTTCTGCTCCTGCTGAAGTACCCAGAGGTCACAGGTATGATGATACCATAGGTGAGCAGGGTGATTTTCAGAAAAGATGTTGGGAAGACACTGCTATTGTCCTCCATCTTGTTTCTCTTAGAGAAGCTTCATTATTGAAATTTCTGTGCCATTGGCTCTAAGTTGTCTAAATACGATGAAGGGGTAAGAATGAGATGAATTTGCACAACAGGGAAGAGGGACTGAGAGAGGTGAAGACAGTGTGATCACTAGCAAAAGTAATAAAACCCTGGATTTAAGTGACTAAATACTCTGAATAAAGTGTCTAGATTTCATGGGAGAGGATTTGTAGCAGGAACAGACATGATGAATTGGCCTAGGATTATATGTTGGTTTTCTTAAGAACAGACTACTTTGTTGCAATTTCTTTTTTGAAATGAGTAGAAATTTTATTTCACTAAAAACCATGTCTACAAAATTCCATTTTCCAGCAGAACAGACCACTTTGAGTAATAGATATGCTCTTTTTTTCTTTTTTTGAGATACAGTCTCGCTCTGTCGCCTAGGCTGAAGTGCAGTGGTGCAATCTTGGCTCACTGCAACCTCCGCCTCCCGGGTTCAAGTGATTCTCCTGCCTCAGCCTCCCGAGTAGCTGGGATTACAGGTGTACCCACCACACTTGGCTAATTATTTTGTATTTTTAGTAGAGACAGGGTTCCACCATGTTAGTCAGGCTGGTCTCGAACTCCTGACCTCAAATGATCCTCCCACCTCAGCCTCCAAAAGTGCTGGGATTACAGGCGTGTGCCACTGTGCCCAGCCAGGTATGCTCTTACAGATCTTCTGTTATTCTGAAAATGTAGTGTTTTAATGCTGGGACAGTAAAGACAGAGACTCTTTTTATTTTTAATTTTTATTATTGGCAATTCTTTTATGGTTGGTTTGATACCATTTTTTAATGTTTTGGGAAATTTCTATTTTTTTAGGGGTACAAGTGCAATTGTGTTCATGAATCTATTCCCTAATGGTGAAGTGTGGGCTTTTAGTGTACCCATCACCTGAATAGTGTACATTGTTCCCAATAGGTAACATTTCATCCCTCACCTCCCTCCCACCTTTCCACCTTTTGGAATCTCCAGTGTCTATTATTCCACTCTGTATGTCTCTGTGTACCCATTGTTTAGCTTCCACTTGTAAGTGAGAACGTGTGGTTTTTGACTTTCTATTTTGAGTCTTTGCACTTAGGATAATGGCCTCCAGTTCCATCCATGTTGCCACAAAAGACATGATTTCATTCTTTTACATGGCTGAGTAGTAGTGCATGGTATGAGTTTGTGTGTGTGTGTGTGTGTGTGTGACACTACTAGATGCAGATTTTTAAACCCCACACATAACTTTTTAGTTGATGTTATGAATATGCCTTGGTGAATAGTGCTGCAGTAAACATATGAATGCAGATGTCTTTTTGATAAAATGATTTCTTTTATTTTGGATAGATACCCAGTAGTGGGATTGCTGGATCAAAGGATAGTTCTATTTTTGATTCTTTGGGAAATAATATTTATTGAAGTGTATAGTGGATATTCTAGAAATTTGATGAGATAGCCTGAGAAAATCTGCGTAGTCTGGGAAGTATTATAAGCATGTAGCTGTATAATAAAGGTGTATGCTATTTAAGTAGAAAATGTGCCTGAGGAGTTTTATGATTATCAAAATTTGCACCTAGAAAAATGGTACTTGTCAATATTTTTTCTTAGGGTCAATAGTTTTATCTTTTACAAACAACATTTTTTTTTCTTCAAATTTTGTATTTATCTATGAGCAGATTCTGGCTCTGCATAGCCTATTAGCCACACATTTGTTTTTCTGGGGTCAGAATCACACTGAAATGATGTTAAATTTATTACATATGAGAATTACTCCTGTTAAAGTTAGAGTACAACCATCAAGTCTTTAACAAACTTCTGAGACACAGGGAGCAGATAGAAGGACGGTAACCAATTTGGCAGAGAGATTGAAGTTGCAACCTAAGGGTCATAAGAATTTGTGTTGCTATAGTCCCTGTAAGGCTGAGTATTCAAAAGAACCAAGACCCAAAGAACACAGAGGGAGAATGAGGCAGAAAACAGAAAATTCTCCCTGCCTAGATTCCCTCCACAACTTCATTTGTCAACTAATTGTTTTTTCCCCACAGAAAAGGGAGGTTCACTCTCTAGAGAAACTGAACCTAAGAGGCTCACTCATACACAACAGACAGAGACAGGGAAAGAGTGAGGGGTTAAGTAAGAGTCCACTTGAATTCTGAGGCCTTTAGCGCCTTTCTGCATCTTGTTCCTAAAATTCAGCAGCCAGGTGTAAACTCCTGAGAATAAGTAGCACCAGTGGAAAGACCTCCATTTTTCACCATTTAGATAGAAAATTCTTACCAAATGTCCAGCAAAGTGAATGAAATGGAAAATATTCATCCAAGACACCAGGCCATGAAATTTTAGAACATCAGAGTTAAAGGGAAAGTGATAAAAACATTCAGAGATAAATTAGTTCACCTATAAAGGATCAGGAATCAGAATGACATTAGAATTCTCAAGAGCAGCTGTCATCTTGTGTATTTTTAGATAAAGAATATTTTCAGACCTGCAAGTTGGCAAAAAAATTTTATCCTTTGTGTTTATTTTCTTAGATACTAGAGAATATTTTCCATCTAAATATCTGAAACCAAGTCAGAGGAAGTCAGGGACTGCAGGTCTCAGGAGACTTCATGTAGGAGGATGGAAGTGTCAGGGAGGCTGCTGGACACCCGGCCTAGAAAACAAATGCTTTAGAATGGACCAGGTGGATAATGGAGGTGTGAGGGAAGACATTAAGGGCAAAGAGAAGTTGATTGATTATTTGATTATTTTTAGTATTTAGAGAATTATTAGTGAGAGTTTGAAACATTTCCGAGCATTCGCAGTAATTCTAAATTGGCATAAAATTAGAATTGAAATAGATACACTTAAGTCCAAGAATATACAAAAAAGGAGACATAATTACAGCAGCCCCACTTGTGATCAATATTTATGAAATAATAATGATGTGAACATGAGTATTAACATAATACAAATGTGATATAAATACACTGGGGAAACTAGAGTAGGGGGAAGTGTGAGTGTGTGTGTGTGTTTCTGTTTGTGCGTGTGTGTCTATTTGTTATGGGTTGGTGATGGAGAAAGTACTCATCTTTCTTACCATGAAATTTTAGAAATTTTCTAAAAATAAATTTAAAAAAATCAAAAGAGAGTCATTATTTAGAAATATGAATATAAATTTCAGAAGAAACTTCTAGAATGTTTCAGCATGGCCACCTTTGTGGAGTGTGAGGATGAGAGAGAATATCATTTCAAGTTTCAAATAAACATATGCACACAATACACAAATCTGCCCATACATATAGATCTGTTAGTAGAATTAAAGTTTTAAAACATTATATATTATTCTGATACAACATTGATTTTTTTCTTTCTTCAAGAACAGTAATTTCTTGAGTTTATAATATACTAAATATTTATATTTTGAAGCATTTTATCATTTATATTTGTACTGATTATCCTGTATGCTAATCTGTAGGTGGTTACAGATTTATCTTAATACTTAGCTTGTAGCAGAGTTAGATGTATCTATAATGTAGTAATTTCTTCTCTAAGTCTAGGTGTACTTTCAGTCCTATAATTTAAGTTTATAATGATGTTGGGACCCCTTCATTATGCTTCTTGTAACCTGAATGGCTACAGCAAATGTGCCATTTTTGTCCTTTTCCATCATTTCTTACTTGTGTCTTACCAGCTAAAGTCCAGGAAGAGATTGAATGTGTGGTTGGCAGAAACCGGAGCCCCTGCATGCAGGACAGGAGTCACATGCCCTACACAGATGCTGTGGTGCACGAGATCCAGAGATACATTGACCTCATCCCCACCAACCTGCCCCATGCAGTGACCTGTGATGTTAAATTCAGAAACTACCTCATCCCTAAGGTAAGTTTGTTTCTCCTACACCTCCACGCTCTTGAAGTCCCCAGATTCGTAGTATGGTCCCAATCCTCTAACAACACATGATGAGAGAAGTGTAAAATTCATGCTTGGGGCAGCTTTCTGGACTCTGCTATTTCCGTTCCAGTTTGGTCCTATGAAGGTTTATAACAGTTCTCAGTATCTAGCAGTTTATGTCTTCCAAATTTGTTCTGCTTCTGTAATAATTTTTTTTGTGGCTATTCTCAGGTGTTTACATTTCCAAATAAATGTTTAAAGTATCAATTTGTCAATTTCCCAAAACACTGTGCTGGGATTTTTATCATGGTGACATTAAATCTTTAGATCAATTAAGAAAGAATTGAGGTCCTGACAGGTTGAATCTTTCAATTCATGGATATGATTATGCTCTTAATTTATTTGGACTTTCTTCTATTTTGTCAGTAATGTTTTGTCTTCAGTTCAGTGGCTTTCACATGTATTATATTTTTTTCTGAAATAAATGATATTTTGATGTAATTGTAAGTTGTGTATATAATATATAATAATAAATATGTAATATATAATATAAAATAAATATATATAATATTAAAAATATTTTCAAAACAGAGTCTTGCTATGTTGCACAGATTGATCTTCTGGCTCAAGAAATCCTCCACCTCATCCTCTTGAGTAGCTGGGATTAGAGATGTGTGCCACTGCACCTGGCTTTTAAATAATATACTCAAAAAAATGCCTTTTCCATTTCTTTGTTTCTGGCACATGGAAATATAATCGATTTTATTATTTTGATGATCTTACATCAAGCAAATTTACTTAGCATTGCTAATGTTTTGTTTGTAAATTTATTTGTAATTTCTATGTATCCTGTGATCTGTTTTAATATTTATTTCTTATTTTTCAATTCTTATAACTCAATTTTATCTTTATTGCTTTATTTCACGGTTAGGATTTCCAGGACAGTGTTGAATAATTCATGATGGTGGGCATCCTTGTTTCATGTATGATATTCAGGATGAGTGGAGGTTTAACATCTCACCAGTGAGAACAATGTTTTATGTATATTTTTGTAATTAAAAAATCAGATTAGAGAAGGTTGCCTTCTCCTACTCTTGATGATTTTTTTCTGGTCATGAATGTTTATACAATTTGATCAAATAGAGTCTCTGCATCAATTAATATGGCCATATATTTTGTCCTGCATATACATATAATATATATATTAGTTAAAATACACACAAATGCACACACAGAGACATACACAGCTGGATTTTATTCGCTACGTTTTTTCAGGTTGTTTGAACTTATATTTGTAAGAGACATCAGTTTGCAACTTTTCTTCCTCAAAATTTTCTTGTCAGATTTCTGATATTGAGGAAATGTTGGCTTTATAAAATAAGGAAGATAATGTTCCCTATTATGATTGTTTTTATAACCTTTTCTCCCTCTCTATTCTTTTTGTGCTCACTTAGTTCTGTCTTTGGAGTGACTCATAAGTTTTGGTTAAGTGCCAGTTATGACATATGAAAAAATGCAGAACGTCAGATGAAGTTCATCTTCTTCCAGAAAGGGTTCATCCCTCCTGTGCTAGGCAGACAGAATTATGCAACACCTTCTACCTTCATTCAGAATTAGATATGAACACGGTTGAAAATTTTTTTTTTTCAATTTTTTTATTATACTTTAAGTTCTGGGATACATGTGCAGTTTTGTTACATAGGTATACACGAGCCATGGTGGTTTGCTGCACCCATCAACCTGTCATGTACATTAGGTATTTCTCCTAATGTTATCCCTCCCTTAGCCCCCCCCCCCCAACCCCCTACAGGCCCTAGTGTGTGATGTTCCCATCCTGTGTCCTTATTGTTCAACTCCCACTTATGAGTAAGAAAATGCGGTGTTTGGTTTTCTGATCTTGTGATAGTTTGCTGAGAATGATCGTTTGCAGCTTCATCCATGTCCCTGCAAAGGACATGAAATCATCTTTTTTATGGTTGCATAGTATTCCATGGTGTACATGTGTCACATTTTCTTAATCCAGTCTATCACTGATGGACGTTTGGATTGGTTCCAAGTCTTTGCTATTGTGAATAGTGCCACAATAAACATATGAAACACAGTCAGAAATTGACTGTAGCCATCAGCTGACCTCTCTGAGGTTCCCCTATGTCTGCAACCCTGAGTAATTTTTGTCTCAGCAGCTTTTCCAGTGCCTTCCAACACATGGCTTCTGTGTTTACTGAGACTTTTTCGTTGCTATGCTGCAAGTTGCTCCATTCCATTTGAAGCAAGTACATTATGCCATTATAAAGAAATAAAATAACAAAAATTTAACTTTGAGAGGAAAAAGGATTGGAGTTTGTTAAGGATGAAGTCACTATTGCCATCTTATAGGGAAGAGGGAATTCTGAATGTCTGTATTGTGCCGTGTAGAATCCACTAGACACAGGTACCTATTGAGCACCAGAAATGTAATGAATGCAACTAAGGAACTGGAATTAACATTTTATTTAGTTTTCATTACTTTAAATTTAAATACAAATAACCATGGATTATTCATGGCTACCATGCTACACAACACATATCTAAGTTTTTAATTTTCTGTAATACAGGGTTGGAAATATCTCATTCTCAATTATGCTGTACTAAAAGCCTGAATAGCTAAAAACAATTTAAGGTGGATACAATTTCATTTGGCTAAACCTTTACTTGCATGGATTGAAGGTATTTTTATTCCTTATTTATCATACTTTGTATAAATATTTATGTTTTGCTAAAGAAAAGGCCAGCCAGGTGTGGAGGCTCACACTTGTAATCCCAGCACTTTGGGAGGCCAAAGTGGAAGGATCATTTGCATCCAGGAGCTGGAGGCCAGCCCGGGCAACATAGTGAAACCCTATCTCTACAGAAAATAAAAAAAATTAGCTGGGCGTAGTGGCATGTGCCTGTAGTCCCAGCTACTTGGGAGGCTGAAGTGGGAGGATTGCTGGAGCCCGAGAGGTTGAGGCTGCTGTGAGCTATGGTCATACCACCGCACTCCAGCCTGGGTGACAGAGCAAGGACCTGTCTCAAAAAAAAAAAAAAAAAGGAAAAAAGAAAAGAAATATCACGTATTCAATTATTTGGTATCTCCCCACTCCCACATTATTGGGAGTATTAGAAAATCTATAGTAACTATTATGTATCATAATATCTTTCTAGAATGAATATATTTGTGTGTAGGCATATAGTATACATATAATATATGGAAATGTTTATACATCTACATTTTACTCTGTACATTTATCTGCATTTATCTATCATCTATCTACCTATGTAATCTAATCTGTCACATTTAACACCTAAGTACTTCGGTATATAATTCCCCAAAACAAGGACTTTCTCCTACATAATAATAATAATAACATTCACACTCAATGAATTATTATCAATAGGTTAATATTATCTAATATCTTACAATTACATTTTCCCAGTTATACTAAAATATCTCTTATAGCTTTTTTTTGGTGGACTTCCTGTAGTCCAGTCAAGGAACAAGCTTTTAATTTGGTTATCTTGTTTTGTTAGTCCTCTCTCATTACTAACAGTTTTTTTTAGTTTGTTTCACTTTAATACACTGACAGTTTTTAAAAGTCCTGTCCCCTTGTTATGTAAAATGTTGCTCAGTCTGATTTTGTTTGAATGCTTTTTTGACAATTAGATTCCAGTTATGTGTTTTTGGCAAGAAAGTTACGTAGGTGATGTTATATATGTGCTACTGCATCACATGTGCGGTCCACATTTTGTAACGGTGTGTCTGCTAGTCTCTCCATTGTTGGGGTTCTGTTTTTCATATACAGTTAATAAAAAGATGGCATGGTACTTTAAGATCTTGTGAATATTACTTTCCCAATTAATTTACCCAGTAGTTTTAAAGTTAATGGATGATCCTTGCTTGAATCTATGGTCCTACCTGAATGGCTGCAAAAATGATGATTTTTCTACTTTTATCATTCCTTATGTGTTTTTTAGTTTGGGTTCATCTATAATGAAGAGTTCTCCCACATGTTTTAATGAAAAGAAACGTATAACACTTCTGTGATCAACCCTTCAATTGATTTTAGTGTACTTGTTGATATTATCTCAGAAGTCATTTTTAATAGATCAGACCTCCATTTAAAAAAACCCTATGAACAGATTCCAAATTCTCCTGACTCTTTAAGTGCCAGCAGAGGCTTCTATTTAAAAATCCTCATCTGGAAGTCCTTGTCAGAGCAATCAGGCAAGAGAAGGAAAGAAAACGTATTCAAATAGGAAAAGAAGAAATCAAACTATCTCTCTTCACTGACGATATGATTGTACACCTAGAAAACCCTGAAGACTCTGCCAAAAGGGACCCTGGAAGTGATAAATGACTTCAGTAAAGTTTCAGGATACAAAATAAATGTACAAAAATCAATAGCATTTTTACATATCAGTAACGTTCAAGCTGACAGCCAAATCAAGAATGCAATCCCATTTACAATAGCCACAAAACATTAAATCCCTAGGAATACATCTAACTAAGGCAGTGAAGATCTCTATAAGGAAAACTACAAAACACTACTGAAAGAAATCGTAGGTGACACAAACAAATGGAAAATCATTCCATTCTCATGGATTGGAAGAATCAATACCGTTAAAATGGCCATTCTGCCCAAAGCAATCTACTGATTCAATGCTATTCCTATCAGACTACCAGTGTCTCTTGTAAAATTCATATGGAAACAAAAAAGAGCCTGAATAGCTGAAACAAACCTAAGCAAAGAGAGCAAAGCTGGAGTCATCGCGCTACCAGACTTCAAACTATGCTATAAGGCTACAGTAACCAAAAAAGCATGGTACTGGTACAAAAACAGACACACAGACCCATAAAACATAATAGAGAACCCAGAAATAAAGCTGCATATCTACAGCCATCTGATCTTCAACAACGCTGACAAAAAATAGACAGTGGGAAGGGACTCCCTATTCAATAAATGATGCTGGGATGGCAGGGTAGCCATACGCAGAATGAAACTGGACCCTATCCTTTCACCATATACAAATATGAACTCAAGATGGATTAAAGTTTTAAATGTAAGACATCAAACTTTAAGAATTGCAAGAGAAATACCTAGGAAACACCATTCTGGACATTGGCCTTGGGAAAGAATTCATGACTAAGTCCTCAAAAGCAATCACAATGAAAAAAAATTGATATGTTAATTAAAATGGATACATTAGTTACAAACTAAAGAGCTTCTGCATAACAAAAGTTAACTATTAACAAGGTAGACAGACAACCTACAGAATGGGAGGAAATATTTACCAAGTATGCATCTGACAATGGTCTAATGTCCTATAAGGTAATTAAACAATTGAACAAACAAAAAACAATGCCATTAAAAAGTGGGGAAGACATGAACAGACACTTCTCAAAAGACATACAAGTGGCCAATAAACATGAAAAAATGCTTCACATCACTAACCAGAGAAATGCAAATCAAAACCAAAATGGGATACCATCTCACATCAGTCAGAATAGCAATGATTAAAAGGCAAAATATACTATTCACAATGGCAAAGGATTGGAATCAACCTAAATGTCCACCAACAGTGGACTGGATAAAGAAAAGGTGGTACAAATACACCAGGAAACAGTATGCAGACATAAAAATGAATGAAATATTGTCTTTTGTAGCAACATAGATGCAGTTGGAGTGAATTAACGCAGGAACAGAAAACCAACTATTGTACATTCTCACTTACAAGGGGGAGTTAAACATCGGTACTCACGGACATAAAGATGGCAACAGTAGACACTGGGGACTGCTAGATGGGGGCTGGAGGGAAGGAAGGGTTGAAAAACTACTTGTTGCGTGCTGTGCTCTCTACTTGGGTGATGGAATTATTTGTACCCCAAACCTCAGCATCACACAATATACCCATGTAACAATCCTGCAAACAAACAACAACAAAGAAAGGTAATCCATGTGTGAGATGTGTGAAAACTGAGGTGATGAAATACGACAGCAAGTGGGGATGTACACCAGGGTCCAAGCTTGATGATAAACAGGGGATTCAGAAGGATGCCCCCATGTACTCAAATGCTCAGGACTTCAAATGCAATTAATTGGAGGGGACTTTATTAAAGTCACTGCCACTTGCCTTAAATTCATCCTGCTTCTTACTAGGTCTGTCTGCGTGGGAATGTAACTTCTTTGGACCTCAATTTTCTTATCTATTGATCAAAGAAATTGGACTAGGTGATTTCCATTGCTTCTTCCCACTCTTTGACTTCTTTATAACTTAGTTTGTCTGTTTTGCTGTTTCCAGGGCACGACCATAATAACATCACTGACTTCTGTGCTGCACAATGACAAAGAATTCCCCAACCCAGAGATGTTTGACCCTGGCCACTTTCTGGATAGGAGTGGCAACTTTAAGAAAAGTGACTACTTCATGCCTTTCTCAGCAGGTAATAGATATTCATTTTCATCTGTCCTTCAGGTGACATGATACCTTTTTGGGATCATTTGACTCTTACATGATGCCTCCTGTGGGGTCTGGCTGAATTGCTTTGCAGATCATTAGCACCGTTCCCTATGCCTATGCGATTTCCCTGCTGATGAACATCCCCATTATTGGGTCACATTAATGGGGCTTTGGGGAGTTGATCCAGTTTTTCAAACTGAAAAAGCTAGAGTGTAGGTTAATTTAATTCTGCCTTTAGATATATCACTGAGCTACCCAAGAGCTCCTCTTACTGGGTGAAACTTATTTAGACATTTCTCATCTGCTATGAGAAAGATATCTAATTCCATGACTTTGAATATCTGCCCTGTGGTGTCCTTTGCTCCCTAGACTGAGCTCTAGGTATCTGAGCTCAGAAGTATCTGAGAGCAGAGAATGGGCTCCTAAAAGGCTCACTTCTGATTTAGAGAAGTAGGCAAGTAAACAGATCATTGTAATATAGTAGGAGGAAGGCTGCCAGAGGGGAAAGCACAGGATGTTGGGGAGCTCAGCAGGGGAAGCTGCCTGCTTCCTGCTCATTCACAGGCCATAACACTTCCAAGAGGAAGGAAACTTAAGCTACCTCATTGGAGCAGGAAGCCGGACAAGAAGAGAAGGCAGGGAACTTTTACAGAGGTAATGGACCACAGTAGCAGGACATTTTTTGTAGATCTAGGTGGTTAGCATCTGCCAACAAATTTCAGGGTCAGGAAACCCTGAGAATATGGAAGAATAGTCTGTGATTATTCCAGAGTACCTTGATCTCCCTCCACTCATGATCATACATCTTGGATATTCAATCTCTACAGCTAAAGTGTGTGGTGAGTCTGTGGACATAGAGTTCCCTTCATTTTTTTCTCTGGCTTTTGATCTCTGCTTTGGATCTGGCACTGTATACACTAATAATGTCAAGAACTGAGACCTTTTAAGGATCTCATGTTTTAGCAGGATAGAAAAACAAATACACAGATAATAGAATTCCAGGTGATTCATGCTTCAGCGGAAGCATGAATATGATGAGGAAACCTAGAGAGGGTGAGTTTCTATTGACTAGGGATCACAGAAATCAAAAAGAGGAAATGACATGAGACATAAATTCTGAAGGAAGCATAAGAGTAGAGCTTTTTAGACAGATGGGACAGCAAGGGATAACACTTGAAACTTTGTGGTGTGTTGGAGATTGATGAAGAATGGATATGCCTGGAGCTGAGAGTGGAGGAGATGAACAATGGAAGATGTGATATAGAATGTCAGCCTGGAAACAGAATGGGAAGAGTCAGGTCAAGCCATTTGACCCTTATCCCATAGGACAGATGGGTGTCGTTTAAAGTTGTAAAGTGAGAGAGTGACATGTTTAGACATGTACTTTTGAAAGTACATTAGGAAAAAATCTTTGGCTAAATATTGTGCCAGAGGTACAAAGGGGAACACAGTATATGAGCCTTCTCCTTTCAGCCCTTCTTCCCTGTGAGTGCATTTGCAGAAAAAGACTGATGGAAACTAGTAGTGTCAAAAGAGCAGTTATAATGTGGGAATACTTAGTGAAGGGCATGGCATAGTGTGATACTCTATAAATATTTGTTGAGTGAAGGGTACTTAGTAACATAAGATATTAAGTAGATAGGAAGTGTATCCATTTTTCTTTCTGTGTATCCAACCTTCCTTCCAGCCATTCTGCCTTTGATCCATCCATCTATTTAATCATTTATCAAATAGTTACTGCATACTTTTTGTGACTGTTCATGACCTAATGTTCAGGGAACAAATCGCCTATGTCTGTTATTTTCAGGAAAACGGATGTGTGTGGGAGAGGGCCTGGCCCGCATGGAGCTGTTTTTATTCCTGACCACCATTTTGCAGAACTTTAACCTGAAATCTCAGGTTGACCCGAAGGATATTGACATCACCCCCATTGCCAATGCATTTGGTCGTGTGCCACCCTTGTACCAGCTCTGCTTCATTCCTGTCTGAAGAAGGGCAGATGGTCTGGTTGCTGCTGTGCTGTCACCTGCAATTCTCCCTTATCAGGGCCATCACCCTCTTCTTTCCCACTATGAGGGATATCTTCTCTGAGTTGTCTACCCACATCTTCCCATTCCCTCAAGATCCAGTGAACAACCCCCATTAAAGAGAGTTTCTTGGGTCACTGCATACATATATCTGCTATTCTCCACACTCTGTAACACTTGTATTGACCACCACATATGCTAATACCTATCTACTGCTGAGTTGTTAATATGTTATCACTATAAAACAAAGAAAAATGATTAATAAATGACAATTCAGAGCCATTTATTCTCTGCATGTTCTAGATAAAAAGGATTATTGTTTGCTGGGTCAGTTCTTAGATTTCTTGCTTTTGAATAAAATGAAAGTGAGAAATGAAAGAAAATAGAATGTGAAGAGGCTATGCTGGACCTCATAATGTTAAGCACAAAAAGGGAGAAAGGTAAGAGGGTAGGAAAGCTGTTTTGGCTGAGAATCACCTAGAATTACTGGATATCTGGATTTGGAACAGAAAAATTATGTCCAGAAGCAGCTGTAACCTGTAGGGAAATACTGAAACAATCAGCCATAAGAGGAATGAACATTAAGTATTTGAATTCATGATCTGATTTTGTGTTACTGTAAACACAAGATCAAGATTTGGATAATCTTTTTCCTTTGTGTTTCCAACTTAGGTCATGTCTAAATATATGCTTTCGTATTGCTAATCATGTGTTAATGGCTGTTATTTTTCTCTTCCAAACAAGAGCAAAATCTCCAGAAATCCTCACCAGGTTTTATTTTTTTCTATTTTACACTGCATACTTTTTTTTATTTTTTATTTTTTTTGTTTTACTGAACATAAATGCAATGGTAATTAGATGCTACGATCCTGAAATTATTAGCCTTATGTCAACTCTAAAGCTTAAACAAGTGAACAACTCATAGACATCAAATTCTAGTCATCTTTTTTTCCTTCCTTCTGTCTTGAAGTGTATGAAATGAGAAGTGACACATTAACTTTTTCTCAGCTCATCTCCAAGAGAAAGCCATTTATACTTATTGTGCATTTGTAAGATTACACGTGTATAGTTTTATAAACATACACACATATGTCTGTATAGGTGTATATTTACACATAATATATACATGCATGTATATATGAGATTAATAGTGGCTCTTTAATATACTGGGTTTATATTGCACACATAATATTATATAACTTGCTGCTTTTTTTTTTTTTTTAACTTTTATTTTAGGTTAGGAGGTCCACATGCAGGTTTGTTATATTGGTAAACTCATGTTACAGGTTTTTTTTGTACATCTTATTTCATCACTCGGGTACTAAGCCTAGTACTCAGTAGTTATTTTTTTTTCTGCTCTTCTCCCTCCTCTCACCCTCCACCCTCATACTGTCCCTAGTGTCTGTTGTTCCTTTCTTTGTGTTCATGAGTTCTCATCATTTAATGCCCACCTATAAATGAGAGCATGTGGTATTTGGTTTTCTGTTTCTGTTAGTTTGCTAATGGTACTGGCCCCAGATCCATCAATTTTCCTGCAAAAGACATGTTTTGTACTAAACAATACGCCAGGAAAACTTCCAAGGTAGTGGAAACATGGGCAAGTCATTTCATTGGGCAGATTACAGAAGAGAAAATGGAAATGGCTATTAAAAGTATTAAAATAGCTTAAAAATAAAAAAGATACATGAAAGCTACATTACTTGTAGTATTAGCAATAAACCAGACATTTCCTTATTTAACCAATAGATAATATAGAGCAACTTTTTCACCAACACTACAATCCCATGACTGTGTTGAGCTTAAAGCAGGGAGTGAGCAATGGTTGTATTAGCAATGCTCTCCAAAGTTGCCCTCCAGGTGGACTAAAGATTCTCTAAGTTAAGTGAAAATCATAGGCATTAATAGTGATAAGAGTCTTACAATACGGAGTCTTTTTCCAGTGTTGTGGGACATGCTGTCAATAGCATGAAACCATGAAGCCATTGACTTCTCATCCTGGTTTGCAATTTTAATGTCTCTGGTTATGGGCATTGGGAGGTTTGGTAAATTTTCTGTGTGCCCCACACATCAGGAATGAGGCTCGTCCCTTAAAATTAATCTAGTTTCAGATTACAGGGCTTCAGGAACAGTATCAGGTCCCAGCTTTAGTAATTTCATAGAAGAAAATGGGATTAGAGAAATCTAGAATAATTCAGGATCTAGTCTAGCCTGTAGGTAGATAACAAGAACTAGAAAACAATGTACAAGGCTACAATCCAATAACAGGTCTAACTTTTCTCTACAAACATACTTTTTCTCTCTACATTGATTACAGAGGAATCTCAGATTTATTGTTTATTTCTTTTTTTAACTTTTAGGTTCAAGTTACATGTGCAGGTTTTTTATGCAGGTTAATTTCATGTCACAGGAGTTTGGTATACAGATTATTATTTCATCACCCAGATAATAAGCATAGTTCTTGATAGTGTTTCGATTTTCACCCTCCACTCTCAAGTAGGCCCCGATGTCTGTTGTTCCCTTCTTTGTACCCATGTGTTCTCAATGTTTAGCTCCCACTTATAAGTGAGAACATGCACTACTTGGTTTTCTGTTCCTATGTTAATTCTCTTAGAATAATGGCCTCCAGCTCCATCCATGTTCCTGCAAAGGACGTGATCTTGTTCTTTTATATGGCTGTGTAGTATTCCTCAGTGTATATGTACACATTTTCTTTATTCAGTATACCATTGATGTGCATTTAAGTTGATTCCATGTTCTTGCTATTGTGAATAGTGCTGCAATGAACATATGTATGCATATGTCTTTATGGCAGAACAATTTATATTCCTTTGGGTAGTATATACCCAGTAATGGGATTGCTGAGTTGAGTGGTAATTGTGTTTTAAGTTCTTTGATAAATCACCAAAGTGCTTTCCAAAGTGGCTGAACTAATTTACATTCCCACCAGGAGTCTATAAGCATTCCTTTTGCTCTGCAGCCTTGCTAGCATGTGTTATTTTTTGACTTTTTATTATGATAGCCATTCTGACTGGAGTGAGATAATATGTCATTGTGGTTTTGATTGGCACTTCTCTAATGGTTAGTGATGTTGGACATTTTTTAATGTTCATTGGCTGTATGTATGTATGACTTCTTTTGAAAAGTGTCTGTTCATGTTCTTTGCCCACTGTTTAATTGGATTATTTGTTTTTTGCTTTTTAATTTGTTTAAGTTCCTTATGGGTTCTGCATGTTAGACCTTTGTTGGATGCATAGTTTGCAAATATTTTCTCCCATTCTGCAGGTTGTCTCTTTACTTTGTTGGTAGTTTCTTTTGCTGTGGAGAAGCTCTTTAGTTTAATTAGGTCTCATTTGTCAATTTTTGCTTTTGTTGCAATCACTTTTGGCATCTTTATCATGAAAGTTTTGCCAGGCCTTATGTCCAGAATGGTATTTCCTAGATTATCCTCCGAGGTGTTTATAGTTTTAGGTTTTACATATAAGTCTTTAATTAATCTTGACTTTTGTATATGGTGTAAGGAAGGGATCCACTTTCAGTCATCTGCATATGGCTTGCCAATTATTTCTGCACCATTTATTGAAGAGGGAGTCCTTTTCCCATTGCTTGTTTTTGTTGACTTTGTTGAAGATCAGATGGATATAGGTGTGTAGCATTATTTATGGGCTCTGTATGTTGTTCCATTGGTCTATGTGTCTGTTTTTGTACCAGTACCATGCTGTTTTGGTTATTGTAGCCTTATAGCATAGTTTGAAGTCAGGTAATGTGATGCCTTCATCTTTGTTCTTTTTGCTTAGGATTGCCTTGGCTATTCAGGTTCTTTTTTGGTTTCATATAAATTTAGCATAGCTTTTTCTAATTCTGAGAATAATGTCATTGATAGTTTGATAGAAATAGCATTGAATCTGTAAATTGTGTTGAGTAGTATGACCATTTTAATAACATTGATTCTTCTAATCCATTAGCATGGAATGTTTTTCCATTTGCTTCTGTTGTCTCTGGTTTCTTTCATCAATGTTTTGTAGTTTTCTTTATAGAGTTCTTTCATTTCCCTGGTTAGCTGTATTCCTAGGTATTGTGTTCTTTTTGTGGCTATTGTGAATGGGATTGTGTTCTTGATTTGGCTTTCAGCTTGGATGTTGTTGGTATATAGAAATGCTATGAATTTTTGTACATAAATCTTATATCCCAAAACTTTGCTGAAATTATTTATCAGATTAAGGGGCTTTTGGGAACAGACTTTGGGTTTTCGAGGCATAGAATCATATCATCTGCAGTGATAGATTGACTTCCTGTCTTCCAATTTTGGTGAGTTTTATTTCTTTCTCTTGCCTGATTGCTCTGGCTAGGACTTGCAATACCATGTTTAATAGGAGTGGTAAGAGATGGCAACCTTGTCTTGGTCCTGTTTTTAGGGGAAATGCTTCTAGCTTTTGCTCATTCAGTATATGTGGCTGTGGGTGTGTCTTTGATCACTCTTATTCTTTTCTTTATTCCTCCTTTGTCTTTCTCTGTTTGATGGCTCTTACTATTTTGATGCATGTTTCTTAAAAGCCCGCTTTGTTGAGGGTTTTTTTTTTTTTTTTTTTTTTTTTTTTTTTTTTTTTTTTTTTTTTTTGAGATGGAGTCTCACTCTGTCGCCCAGGCTGGAGTGCAGTGGCGCAATCTACACTCACTGCAAGCTCCGCCTCCCGGGTTCACGCCATTCTCCTGCCTCAGCCTCCCCAGTAGCTGGGACTACAGGCACCCGCCACCTTGCCCGGCTAATTTTTTGTATTTTTAGTAGGGACGGGGTTTCACCACATTAGCCAGGGTGGTCTCGATTTCCTGACCTCGTGATCCATCCGCCTCGGCCTCCCAAAGTGCTGGGATTACAGGCTTGAGCCACCGCGCCCGGCCCTTGTTGAGGGTTTTTTAACATGAAGGGATGTAGGATTTTTATCACAGGCCTTTTCTGCGTATATTGAGATAATCACATAGTTTTTATTTTTAATTCTGTTTATGCGATGAATCATGTTTGCTGATTTGTGTACATTAAACCAATCATATATTAGAGATAAAGCCTAATTGACTGTAGTGGATTAACTGTTTAATGTGCTGCTGGATTCAGTTTGCTGGAATTTTGTTGAGGACTTTTGCATCAATATTTGTCAAGGATATTGACCTGAATTTGTGGGCATTTGTGTGTGTATGTGTGTGTGTGTGTGTACCAAGTTTTGATATTGGGATGATGTTGGCCTTAAAGAATGGGTTACTGAGGTATCCCTGCTACTCATTTTTTGGGAATCATTTCCATAGTAATAGTTCCTGTTCTTTATACATCTTGTTGAATTCAGCTATCGATCCATCTGGTCCTGAGCTTTTTTTTTTCCTAGTTGGTAGGCTTTATATTGCTAATTCAATTTTGAAACTCATTATTGGTTTGTTCAAGGATTTGATTTCTTCCTGGTTCAATCTTGGGAGGTTGTATGTCTCCAGAAATTTGCCTGTTTCTTCTAGGTTTTCTAGCTTGTGTGCATAGAGTATTTTTGGTAGTCTCTGATGGCTTTTGTATTCTTGTGGGTTTGATGGTAATGTGCCAAGACCAGCTCGGTCAGGGAGACCCTAACCCAGTGGTGCTAGAGGAATTAAAGACACACACACAGAAATATAGAGGTGTGAAGTGGGAAATCAAGGGTCTCACAGCCTTCAGAGCTGAGAGTCTCAAACAGAGATTTACCCACGTATTTATTAACAGCAAGCCAGTCATTAGCATTGTTTCCATAGATATTTGATTAACTAAAAATATCCCTTATGGGAAGTGAAGGGATGGGCCAAAAAAAGGGATGAGTCTGGCTAGTTATCTGCAGCAGGAACATGCCCTTAAGGCACATATTGCTCATGCTATTGTTTATGGTTTAAGAATGCCTTTAAGTGGTTTTCTGTCCTGGGTGGGCCAGGTGTTCCTTGCCCTCATTCCGGTAAACCCACAACCTGCTAGTGTGGGCATTATGGCCATCATGAACATGTCGCAGTGCTGCAGAGATTTTGTTTATGGCCAGTTTTGGTGTCAGTTTATGGCAGATTTTTGGGGGGGCCTGTTCCCAACATGTCCCCCTTGTTTTATTTGCAAAGCGATAAAAGCAAGGGCAGCTTTGTCATGGTGAGCTACTTCTCTCAGGATTCAGGATCTGCATCTGCAGACTACAAAGACAAACAACACAGATTAAAAGCACATTCATCATTGAAACCACAGAGCTTCCAAGTGTTTTTATGCTGCTAATTTGTCTGCAGCTCCTTCAAGCACCCCAGTGCCTGGCATTAAGATCAGGTGTGCCTGGGATGCTTTACGTATTTGTTCTTTTCATTTTGCAATATCTAAAAACAAGTTTGTAGAGTGTCCTTCTAGATGCTTTTTTATTCGTTCCTAAATTTTGATCTTATTAAGCCACAAATCCTTATGTTTAGCTCCTACAACAAGCCATATCATTTGAGGTTGAGGTGCCACTATACTGCCATGGTTCCAGATAATAGGAACTTTTGCCATATTTCTTATCATTTCTACCATCTGACCATTTTGGTCAGACCATCTGAACATAGTGTGGCCTTGGCATATATACTGAGAGGTGCAATTCAAGTTAAACATCTCCTTAGGGGACCAATTAATAATGATTCCATGGGAATCATTGTGCAGCACCTCTGCCTGTTCTGCAATGCAATCTTCCTAAACAAGTATGTTCATTATTTCTGACCAGGTTCTATTTTGTTTACAAATAGGTTTTTGATGGCAGTATGCTAGTATGCCTCAATTACAGGAGCAGATTTTTCATGGTAAATACTGAGATCAGAAAGCATGTGTAACTGTGTCATAGAGTGATTACATCTAGGCATTATTGCCAGCCAAGATTGATAAATATGCCCAATAATATTTATCAATCTTGTGTCAGCCCTTATTGAAGGAATACTCATGGCAGTGGTGATAACTGCTATCATAGCTACCATTAAATTATTCATTGTGACTGGTTGTCCCACTTTCCTCAGGTTTTCTTCCACCATCTGTGACAGCTTCTTGATCTGTCCCCAGGTGGGTGGCTGTGTTCGATGGGTGTTGCTCGTGACAGTTGTGGTCCTCCTCAGTGTCAGTCTTGGCATGGCTGCAACAGGGGGGTCCTTGGTATCCTCCTGGAGTCTCTTCCTCAGCATCTGGCTCATGATAAGGTTTCAGGTATCTTGATGGTATCCAAATTGGCTTTTGATTTTGGCCTGAAGAAATACAAGAATAACCTCTACCCTAAGTTATTATTTTACCTATTTCCCAAATTTTTGTTATCAGATCTCGCCACCAAATCAGTTGTTCTGCTTCTGTCTTTGCAGATGATTTCTGTAAATGCTGTTCAGCTGCTGATAGCATCTGGCCTTCGGGCAGGCTCAAAAAATTTAAAGTTAATAATGCTAGATTCAGTAGCATCTATTGGGTTCCATATTCTCTATTTTCCCCTTTCTGCTTTTGCAACTGCTTTAGGGAAAGATTAATTCTTTTTTTTTTTTTTTTTTTTTTTTTTTTTTTTTTTTTTTTTTTTGAGACGGAGTCTCGCTCTGTCGCCCAGGCTGGAGTGCAGTGGCCGGATCTCAGCTCACTGCAAGCTCCGCCTCCCGGGTTCCCGCCATTCTCCTGTCTCAGCCTCCCGAGTAGCTGGGAGTACAGGCGCCCGCCACCTCGCCCGGCTAGTTTTTTGTATTTTTTAGTAGAGACGGGGTTTCACCGTGTTAGCCAGGGTGGTCTCGATCTCCTGACCTCGTGATCCGCCCATCTCGGCCTCCCAAAGTGCTGGGATTACAGGCTTGAGCCACCGCGCCCGGCCGGGAAAGATTAATTCTTTCCACTATTGCTTGTCCTTGAGAATTGTATGGGATTCCAGTAATGTGTTTAATATGCCACATAGAGAAAAATGTAGCTAGACCTTGGCTAGTATAGACTGGGGCATTATCTGTTTTAATAGAACCTGGAAAGCCCATCACCACAAAACACTGCAAAAGGTGACATTTAACACAGACAGAAGACTCTCCTGATTGGCAGGTAGCCCAGACAAAGTGAGAAAAGGTGTCCACACATACATGTACATAAGCTAGTCTCCCAAACGAGGGAATATGTGTGACATACATTTGCCAAAGAGAGTTAGATTCCAATCCTTGAGGATTAACTCCTGTAAAAGATGAGGAATGTACCATTTGGCAAGTTGGGCATCATTGGATAATAGCTTTAGCTTCTTTCCAGGTAATGCTGTATTTGCGTTTGAGACCAGAGGTATTAACATGGGTTAAATTGTGAAAGTGACTAGCATTAGATATTGCATTAGCAACTAGGCAATCAGCCATTTGATTCCTTTCAGTCAAAGGTCCTGGAAGAGCTGTATGAGCCCTAATGTGAGTGATGTAAAAAGGGTGCATGCTACTTCTAAGTGCTGTTTGCAGTTATATGAATAAAGTCATCAGTTGTTCATCTGTATGAAATTGTAACTGAGCATTTTCAATTAACTATGTGGAATGAACCACATATGAAGAATCAGAAAACACATTAATGGGCATATCAAAAGCAGTCAATACCTCAATTACAGCTACAAGTTCTGCTTTTTGAGCTGAAGTATAGGGTGTCTGGAAAACTTTACTTTCGAGCCAGAATAAGAAGCTTTACCATTACTAGACCCATCTGTAAAACAATGAAAACACTTAGCAGGCTACAGGTTGTTTACTGCACAAATTGTAAATGCAAACCGCTCACAGTCTTGCTCAGCTAAAGGGATAGTAAAGAAACAGTCTTTTAAATCTGTGACTATTAAAGACCAACTTTTCGGAATTATAGCAGAAGCAGGCAATCCTGGCTGTAATGCTCCCACAGGTTGTATAACTGAATTGATGGCTCTTAAGTCAGTTAGCATTCTCCATTTACCTGACTTTTTCTTAATTATGAAAACTGGAGAATTCCAAGGGGAAAATATTGGAGCTATGCGTGCGTTTTCTAATTGTTTGGCAACTAATTTCTCTAAAGCCTCCAGTTTCTCTTTACTTAGTGGCCATTGTTCTATCCAAATTGGCTTATCTGTTAACCATTTTAAAGGTATAGGTTCTGGATTCTTAACAATGGCCACCATCAAAAATGATATCCTAAACCTTGGCAGGAACTTTTTCTTTCTGCTTGAAGTGGTTTTTCCAAACCTTGTAAATTTTTTTCTAGTTCCATCCCAGGGACATACCCCATTTCATGCATTGTATGTTGACTTTGAAGGCTCTATAATTGTTCTGGAATTAGAACTTGTGCTCTCCATTGTTGTAATAAATCTTTCCCCCATAAATTTATAGGTACAGAAGTTATCATTGGTTGAATAGTCCCAGGTTGTCCACTGGGCCCTTCACAATGCAAAATATGCGACTTTGATATACTTTAGGGGCTTTACCAACTGCAACTATGTTAAATTGAGCAGTTTGAATTGGCCACACAGACAGCCAGTGCTGTAGAGAGATGATTGAAATGTCTGCTCCTGTATCTACCAAACCTTTCAATTTCTTTCCCTGAATACATATTTCACAAGTAGGACATTTATCAGTAATTTGATTTACCCAATAAGCTGCTTTGCCTTGTTTATTTGTGCTTCCAAATCCTCCTGTTCATTTAATTTCACTTTTTCCCATTCCCACATATGGCACAATCAGGAGCTGTGCTATGCACTTTCCTGGCTCTGCTTTCCAGGGAACAGAAGTACATATTACAATTTGAATTTCCCCATTGTAATCTGAATCAATGACTCCTGTGTGCATTTGTACCCTTTTTAAATTTAAACTAGACCTGCCTAGAAGTAATCCTATCATCCCTGCTGGCAACGGTCCACAGACTCGTGTTGGGACCTATGTGGGGGTTCCCCAGGCAGAAGGCTCACAGCTTTTGTGCAGCATGAATCCACTGTGGCACTACCAGCTGTGGCAGGGGACAGACATTGTACAGGGGTGAGGGAATGGCTTGAGCTGGAAATGCCCCAGTTTAGAATGGGGCCTGGGATTGGCCCCCTCATTGCATTTCCTGCAAACTTAGAGTGACACTGATTCGCCCAATGTTTTCCTTTTTCACGTTTTGGACATATTTCAGGCTCAGCAGTTTTCTTTTTTCCCCTATCTGGTGGCCTGACTAGCTGATTTTTTTCTACATTCTTTTTTAGTATGACCATGCTTCCTACAGTTAAAACAAGCTATGGGAAATGGAGTATTTCCCTTATCCACTCTCAGTCCTGCCATTGCCTGTGCCAACAAAGTAGCTTTATGCAGCTTACATCTGATACCATCACAGGCCTTGATATAGTCAACTAAATGTGCTTTCCCTCTGATAGGTCACAGAGCAGCCTGGCAATTGGGTTTAGCATTGTTGAAAGCTAATAACTGCAGCACTATATCCTGAGCAGCTGAATCTGCAATCACCTTTTTAAGAGACTCCTGTAACCGAGTTATAAAATCCACGTATGGTTCTTTTGGCCCCTGTTTTATAGCACTAAAGGAAGGGTATTGTTCCCCACCTGAAATGATTTTTTCCTAAGATCTAATGCACACTCCTCTAAGTGTTCTATTGTATCATCCTGCATGACCACTTGTGCATCTAAACCAGCCCACCTGCCAACCCCCAAAAGTTGGTCTGCAGTTATATTAATTTGAGGTTGGGCCTGGGCATTGCAAGCAGCCTGAATGGAAGCTTCATCTGTCCACCAAGTTTTAAATGGTAAGAACTGAGCAGGAGTTAGATAAGCTCGAGTAAGAGTGTTCCAGTCAGTAGGAATCATCTGACTAGAAACAGCAACATTCTTTAACAGTACTATTACAAAAAGAGAACCTGGTCCATACTGATTTATAGCTTGTTGAAATTCTTTGAGTAATTTAAAAGGAAAAGGCTCAAGTGTAGCTATAATATTTCCCTGTTGATCTGGGGGGTGTATTCTAACAGGGAACTACCAAGCCTTTAAATCACTCTCTCGTCTAGCTTGCTGAATTCCTGCCTGAAAAGAACTAAGAGTGGTTGCTCGAGGAACTGCTTGAACAGTCATTGGGGCAACTACTTTTTGCCCAGTGTCCTCCAGAAAAGAAAGATCTGGAGGGTCTTTTTCTTCAAAATAATAATGAGAGGGTGCAGAAAGGTAGGGATGAACCTCTCCCTCATTTGCCACTTTAGCTGGCAAACAAACCGGCTCTTTAACCTCTTCTGTTACTTCGTTATACTCTCCTTCCTCCTCCTTATCAGTGTGAAAAGGTTCTGAGGTGGAATGAACCACAGCCCACACTTGTTCCATTGTTACCCTGATGCTTCAAGCTCCCCTTCTTACTCACCATGGGGATTGCTTTAAGAGTACTCAGGTGTCCTCCAGCTAGTTCTACATTCTCCAGCTGTTGCTCTGGTGACACTTTGACCTGGATTCAAGCCCCCATGATGGACACCACTTGCCAAGACCAGCTTGGTCAGGGAGACCCTAACCCAGTGGTGCTAGAGGAATTAAAGACACACACACAGAAATGTAGAGGTGTGAAGTGGGAATTCAGGGGTCTCACAGCCTTCAGAGCTGAGAGCCCTGAACTGAGATTTACCCATGTATGTATTAACAGCATGCCAGTCATTAGCACTGTTTCTATAGATATTAAATTAACTAAAAATATACCTTATGGGAAATGAAAGGATGGGCCAAAATAAAGGGATGGGTCTGGGTAGTTATCTGCAGTAGGAACATGCCCTTAAGGCGCAGATCGTTCATGCTATTGTTTGTGGTTTAAGTATGCCTTTAAGCAGTTTTCCGCCCCGGGCAGGCCAGGTGCTCCTTGCCATCATTCCGGTAAACCCACAAACTTCCAGTGTGGGTGTTATGGCCATCATGAACATGTCACACTGCTGCAGAGATTTTGTTTATGACCAGTTTTGGGGTCAGTTTATGGCCAGATTTTGGGGGGCCTTTTCCCAATAGTAATGTCCCCTTTATCACTTCTTGTTGTATTTATTTGGATGTTCCCTTTTTATTAGTGTAGCTAGCAGTCTATTGATCTTATTTATTATTTCAGAAAACAAACTGGATTCATTGGTCTTTTATATGGCTTTTCATGTCTTGACTTCCTTCAGTTCAGCTCTGATTTTGGTTATTTCTTGTCTTCTGTTAGCTTTGGGGTTGTTTTGCTTATTGTTTTATTGGTTTCTCTAGGTGTGATGTTAGGTTGTTAATTTGAGATCTTTCTAATTTTGTTTTGATTTCCAACTCTTATTTTAAATTCAGGGGTACTTGTGCAGGATATGCAGCCTTGTCACATACTTAAACGTCTGCCATGGTGGAGTAGCTGCACAGATCATCCCATTACCTAGGTTTAAGCCCAACATCCATTAGCTGTTCTTCCTGATGCTTTCCCTCCTCCAACTCCTAACCCTCTGACAGGTCCCAGTGTGTGTCTTTCTCTTAATGTGTCCAGGTATTCTCATCATTCACCTCCTGCTTATAAGTGAGAACACAAGGTATTTGATTTTATGTTCCTGTGTTAGTTTGCTGAAGATAATGGCTTCCAGCTCCATCCCTGTCCCTGCAAAGGAAATAATCTTATGTCTTTTTATGGCTGCATAGTATTCCATGGTGTATATGTACCATATTTTCTTTATCCAGGCTATCATTGATGAAACTTTAGGTTGATTCCATGTATTTGCTACTGTGAATAGTGCTGCAATAAACATACACGTGCATGTATCTTTTATTTATTTATTTATTTTTGAGGCAGATTCTCACTCTGTTGCCCAGCTGGAGTGCAGTGGCATGATCTCAGCTCACTGAAACCTCCACCTCCCAGGTTCAAGTGATTCTTCTGCCCCAATCTCCCGAATAGCTGGGATTACAAGCCTGCATGACCATGCCTGGCTAATTTTTCCATTTTTTTCCCGTAGAGACAGGGTTTCACCATGTTGGCCAGGCTGGTCTCAAATTTCTGACCTTGGGTGATCCACCCACCTCCCAAAGTATTGGGATTACAGGCATGAGCCACCACACCTGGCTGGATGTATCTCTATAATATAATAATTTATATATTTTTGGGTATATGCTCAGTAATGAGATTGCTGGGTCAAATGGCATTTCTGCCTGTAGGTCTTTGAGGAATCACCACACTATTTTCCACAATGGTTGAACTACTTTACACTCCCACCAATGGTGTAAAAGTGTTCCTTTTCCTCCACAATATTGTTAGCATCTGTTGTTTTTTGATTTTTAAATTATAACCCTGCTGACTAGGAGATCCTTTTAACTTTTTGATGTGGGCATTTAGCACTAAATGTTTCCCTCTTAACACTGCTTTAACTGTGTCCCAGAGATTCTGGTATGTTTTATCTTTGTTCTCATTAGTTTCAAAGAGCTTCTTGATTACTGCCTTAATTTCATTGTTTACCCAAAATTCATTGAGGAGCATGTTGTTTAATTTCCATGTAGTTGTATGGTTTTGCGTGATATTCTTAGTATTGATTTACATTTTTATTGCACTGTGGTTCAGGAGTGTGGTTGGTATGATTTTGATTTTTTTGAATTTGCTGAGAATTGTTTCATCATTAGTTGTGTGGTCTGTTTTACTGTATGTGCCATGTGGCAATAAGAATATATATTCTGTTGTTTTAGGGTGGAGCATTCTGTAGATGTCTACTAGGCCCATTTGGTCATGTGTTGAGTTCTGTTTCTAGTTTCTGCTTTGATGATATGTCTAATATTGTCTGTGGGGTGCTGAAGTTTCCCACTATTATTGTGTAGTTATCTGAGTCTCTTTGCAGGTCTCTAAGAACTTACTTTATGAACTAGGTGCTTCTGTATTTGGTACATAAATATTTTGGATAGTCAGGTCTTCTTGTTGAATTGAACCCTTTACTATTATGTAATGCCTTTTTTGTCTTTTTTTGATCTTTGTTGGGTTGAAGGCTGTTTTTTCTGTAATTGGAATAGCATCTTCTGCTTTTTTTATGTGTTTTCCATTTGCTTGGTAGATTTTTCTCTGCAAATTTACTTTTTGCCTATGGGTGTCATTGCATGTGAGGTGGAGCTCTTGAAGACAGCATAGTGTTGAGTCTTACTTTTTTATCCAACTTGCCACTCTGTACCTTTCAATTGTGGCATTTAGCCCATTTACAGTCAAGGTTAATATTGACATGTGCAGGTTTGATCCTGTCATCATATTGTTAGCTGCTTGTTATACAGCCTTTTTTTTTTGTGTGTGTGTGTGTGATTGCTTTATAGTGTCATGGATCTGTGTTTTTGTGGCACTTTTCTTTCCATATTTAGCACTCCTTTCAGGACCTCTTGTAAGATAGGTCTTGTTGTAACAAATTCTCCTAGCATTTGCTTGTCTGAAAAGGATCTTATTTTTCCTTCACTTATGAAGCTTAGTTTGACTGGATATGAAATTCTTGGTTGGAATTTCTTTTCTTTGAGAATGTTGAATATGAGCCCCCAATCTGGCTTGTAAGGTTTCTGCTAAAAAGTCTACCATTAGCCTGATGGGGTTCCCTTTCTAGGTGACCTGCCTTTAATATTTTTTCTTGCATTTCAACCTTGGAGAATCTGTGTGTCTAGGGGATTGTCATCTTGTATAGTATCTCACAGAGGTTCTCTGCATCTTCTGAATTTGAATGTCAGCCTCCGTAGGTGAGACTGGGGAATTTTCAAGGACAGTATCCTGAAATATGTTTTCCAAGTTGCTTCCTTTGTCTTCTTCTCTTTAAGAGACACCAATGAGACTTAGATTTCATGTCTGTTATGGTTGGGCTATGTCACCACCCCAAATCTCATCTTGAATTGTGAGCCCCATAATCCCCATGTATGTCGGAGAGGCCTGGTGGGAGGTAATTGAATCATGGGGGTTGGTTTTTCCCATGCTGTTCTTATGATAGAGCATAAATCTCATGAGATCTGATGATTTTATAAAGGACAGTTTCCCTCAATGTTCTCTTGCCTGTTGTCATATAAGATGTGCCTTTGCTCCTCCTTCACCTTCTGCCAAGATTGTGTGGCCTCCTCAGCCATGAGGAACTGTGAGTCCCTTAAACCTCTTTTTCTTTATAAATTACCCAGTCTTGGTATTTCTTCATAGCAGTATGAAAGTTGACTAATGCAGTAAATTGGTCCTGGAAGTGAAGCACTGCTATTGAGATACCCAAAAATGTAGAAGTGACTTTGAAACTGGATAACAGGCAGAGGTTGGAACAGTTTGGAGGGCTCAGAAGAAAATAGGAAAATGTGGGAATATTTGAAACTTTCTAGAGACTCGTTGAATGGCTTTGATCAAAATGTTGATAGAGATACGGACAATAAGGTCCAGGCTGAGGTGGTCTCAGACACGGATGAGGAACTTTTAGGGAACTGGAATAAAGACCACTCTTGCTATGCAAAGAGA
Source organism: Theropithecus gelada (assembly GCF_003255815.1). Lineage (NCBI taxonomy): Eukaryota > Metazoa > Chordata > Mammalia > Primates > Cercopithecidae > Theropithecus > Theropithecus gelada. Next base: position 91,150,059 of record NC_037677.1, read on the forward strand.
CTGGTGGCATTTTGCGCCTTCCCTAGAGGTCTGTGAAACTTTGAACTTGAGAGAGATGATTTAGTGTATCTGGCAGAAGAAATTCATAAGTGGCAGTGTTCAAGAGGAAGCAAAACATAAACGTTTGGAAAATTTGCAGCCTGATGATGCAATAGAAAAGAAAATCCCATTTTCCAGGGAGACATTCAAGCCTGCTGTAGAGATTTGCATAAGTAACAAGAGCCAAATGTTAACCACTAAGACAATGGGGGAAAATGTCAAAGACCTTTGTGGCAGCCCCTCCCATAACAGGCCCAGAGGCCTAAAAGAAAAAAAAAATTGTTTCCTGGGCTGGCCCCAGGGTCTCCCTGTTTTCAGTTTAGGAACTTGATGCCCTGTGTTCCAGCTGCTCCAGCCATGGCTAAAAGGGGCCAAGGTGCAGCTCGGGCTGTGGCTTCAGATGGTGCAAGCCCCAAGCCTTGGCAGCTTCCATGGTGTTGAGACTGTGGGTGCACAGAAGTCAAGAATTGAGATTTGGAGGCTAGGTGTGGTGGCTCATTCCTGTAATCCCGGTGCTTTGGGAGGCCAAGGCAGGCAGATCACCTGAAATTGGGAGTTTGAGACCAGTCTGGCCTACATGGAAAAACCCTATCTCTACTAAAAACACAAAAAAATTAACCAGGTGTGGTGGTGGACACCTGTAATCCCAGCTACTCGGGAAGCTGAGGCAGAAGGTGGAGTTTGCAGTGAGCCGAGATTGTGTCACTGCACTCCAGCCTGGGTGACAGAACAAGACTCCACCTAAAAAAAAAAAAATAGAGATTTGGGAACCTCTGCCTAGATTTCAGAGGATGTATGGAAAGGCCTGGATGTCTAGGCAAAGTTTGCTGCAGGGGTGGAGCCCTAATGGAGAACCTTTGCCAGGGGAGTACAGAGGGAAATGTGGGGTGGGAACCCCCACACAAAGTCCCCACCAGGGCATTGCCTAGTGAAGCTGTGAGAAGAGGGCCACCATCTTCCAGACCCCACAATGGTAGATCCACCAACAGTTTGGCTTGTACTGTGTGCCAGAAAAAGTTGCAGATACTCAACACCAGCCTTTGAAAGCAGTCAGGAGTGGGGCTGTACCCTGCAAAGCCACAGGGATGGAGCTGCCCAAGACCATGGACACCTATCCCTTGCATCAGTGTGACCTGGATGTGAGTCACAGAGTCAAAGAAGATCTTTTTTGAGCTTTAAAATTTGACCATCCTGCTGGATTTCAGACTTGCGTGGAGCCAGTACCTCCTTTGTTTTGACCAAATTCTCCCATTTGCGATGGATGTATTTATCCAATGCCTATACCCCCTTTTATCAAGGAAGTAACTAACTTGCTTTTGATTTTACAGACTCATAGGCAGAAGGGACTTGCCTTGTCTCAGATGAGATTTTGAACTGCGGACTTTTGGGTTAATGTTGGAATGAGTTAAGGCTCTGGGGGACTATTGGGAAGGTATAATTGGTTTTGAAATGTAAGGACATGAGATTTGGGATGGGGCAGGGGTGGAATAATATGGTTTGGTTCTGTCCTCACACAAATCTCATCTTGAATTGTAGGTTTCATAGTACCCACATGTTGTGGGAAGGACCCAGGTGGGAGGTAATTGAATTGCGGGGCAGGTTTTTCCTGTGCTGTTCTTGTGATAGTGAATAAGTCTCATGAGAGCTGATGGTTTTATAAAGGGCTGTTCCCCTGCATATGCTCTCTTGCCTGCCACATGTAAGACATGCCTTTGCTCACCTTCTGTCATGATTGGGAGGCCTCTCTAGGCATGTGGAACTGTGAGTCCATTAAACCTTTTCTTCTTTACAAATTATCCAGTTTCAGGTATTTCTTCATAGCAGTATGAAAATGGACTAATATAGTGTCTTTACATAATCTCATTTTTTTTTGGAGGTTTTGTTCATTCTTCTTTTACCTTTCTTCTTTATTTTTGTCTGAATGAGTTATTTTGGAGAACTGGTCTTCAAGCTCTGAGATTCATTCCTCAGCTTGGCCTATTCTGCTGTTAATACTTATTATTGCATTATAATAATCTTGCAGTGGTTTTTCAGCTCCATCATTCTAGCTAGTTTGTTTCTTAAAATGATCATTTCATCTTTCATCTTACAACTCATCTGTTAATTCCCTATGATCATTTGATTTTTCAATTGGTTACCTTTAAACCTAGGTTCATGGCTTAAAACTATTTTGCAAACTGAGGTTATCATGCTACTATTAATTTGCTTGAGCCTTCCAAGAAGAGAGTTTTTATGCAATCACTGTAAAATGGGGAGCCCTAGAAGCCAGGTTTTTACACACTGTAGCTTGTTTTTTCTTGTGGTTTTACCTGTAACTTGTTAAATTTCTGCAGAAGTGCAATTCTTAACAGAAGAATGCTGGTCCAGCACTTTGAGATTATAGCCATTACCTAGAGAACAGACAAAATTAACTTAACAGCCTGGGGACCACTTTTCTGAATCTTCTTTGTTGTTCAGATGTGGCTAAAAGGGTTTTGGCACTGACTCCTAGTAACCGATCACTTCCTTCCAATGTGGAAGGGACCACATTGGAAGGGACTGGAAGGGACCCGTCCAAATAAAATAGGGAATGCTTCTTCTCAGCACCAAGAGACCTCAGTATTTATCTAAATGAGTTGAAAACTTATTTCTACACAAAAACCTGCACATGAATGATTTTAACAACTTTTTGTTTGTCATTGCCAATACTGGAAGCAACCAACATGTCTTTCAATAGGTGAATAAAAAAGTAGTAAATCCATACAATGGAATATTGCTTATTGTTAAAAAAATGAGCTGTCAAGCCATGAAAAGACATGGGGGAATCATATGTATACCAGTAACTGAAATAAGTTAACCTAAAAAGGCTATATACTGTATGATCCATCTACATGACATTCTGGAAAAGGCAAAACTCTGGTGACACTAAAATGTTATATTTTTAACCAAGAGCTTGGGGAAAGAGAGAAATGAATAGGCAGAGCAGAGAGGACTTTTATGGGATTGAAACTATTCTGTATTATACTAACATGCTGGATACGTGTCACACATTAGCCAAAGCCCATCGAATGTACAACAGAAAGAGTGAACCCTATATAAGCTGGACTTTGTTGATGGTGATGTGTCAATACTGGTCTATTGATTGTAGCTATGAAACCTCACTGGTGAGAGTAACTAATTGTTGGGGAGGTTATCTGTGGGTGAGAAGAGAGAGTATGTGGGAACTGTGTATTTTCCAGTTAGTTTTGCTGGGAACCCAAAACAATCCTAAAAAATAAATTCTAATTTAAAAATCCCCACTGTAATCCACAATTCTAGCGATGCTGAGGTTTGCATTATTCTGTGACTGTGGAGGGCTTAATGCTGATACTCTCCTGATCATTTAATTGAGATGTGTGTTTTACAGGATGGGATGTGCAGTATCATTAAACTGGGAGTTGAAAAACTGATTCTCACACACTTTTGCATTGGTGGCACTTTATCTCATTGAGTCACCAAATGCTCATTCCTTAAAAATGAATCAAAATTAAAGGTCCCCTCTATCTTTAACTTATCTATGATTCTTTCATTCTATAAAAGGCCCAGGCAGGAGACTCAGTTCATCAAAAGGGAGGAGGGCAAATCAGGGACACTCACCTCTTAAGGAATAAAATAATTGCTGTAAAGAGAGCAGTTGAGGTTATTTTATCCAAAATAAAGTGGTGTAGTTGTAGTTCTAGAATTTGTAGGTATGGGAGTTAGGCAGTAACTCTTCACTCTGGGTACGGAATTAACTAAGATCTAGACTCACTCAAGTTACTAAAGTTGTATAAAACTATACTCTCTGACCCCCATTTTAATTGATTGGCACTGTAATTATTAACTAAATTAATATTTACTTTGCAAATCACTCACTAGGCTGACTCATGAAATATCAAAACACAGCACACAATCAGTCAATGTTAGCAAACCCAGTTGAACTGAATGTTTTATTTGGGAGAAAGGGTGCAAGACTCAGAGGTTATGGGTTCCATAGCACCTGCAGACACCATGTCCTTGGTTAAGGTATTGAATTTCTGAGGCCCAACTTCCTCACCCCTAAAATAAGAGTACTTTTACCTTAGGCAAAAGTAATTGAGAGAATAAAGAGGAGTATGATGGGTGTGAAAATTCTATGTTAATTGTCAGAATCCCTGTAAACATGACTGATTAAACATTGTGTAACTGCATATTAATTTTTTTAATTTTAATTTTTGTGGATACATTGTAGGTACTTATATTATGGGGTACATTTGATGTTTTGATACACGTATGCAATGTGTAATAATCACATCAGGGCAATTGGGGTCAAGCCAAGCATTTATCATTTTTTTGTTGTAGGTACATTCCAATTCTACTCTTTTAGTTATTTTCAAATATACAATAAATTATCGTTGATTGTAGTCACCCTACTGTGCTATCAAATACTAGATCTTATTCATTATATATAACTATATTTTTACACTCATTAACCATCCCCCCTTTATCCCCCAATTTCTGCTACCCTTCTCAGCCTCTGGTCATCATCATTCTACTCTCTATCTCCACGAATTCAATCATTTTATTTTTTAGCCCCCACATATGAGTGAACATGTATTTGTCTTTCTGTGCCTGGCTTATTTCATTTAACATAATATCTTCCAATTATATCTATGTTTTTGCAAATGACAGGATGTCATTCTTTTTTATGGCTGAATAATATTCTATTGTGTAAATGTACCATATTCTTTTTATCCATTTATCTGTTGAACACACTCCAAATCTTGGACATTATGAATAGTGTTGCAATAAACATGGGAATGCAGGTATCACTTTACTATACTGATTTTCTTTCTTTTGAGTATATATCTAGCAGTGGGATTGCTGGATAATACAGTAGTTCCATTTTTAGTTTTTGAGGAACCTCCATACTAGGTTGCTGAAATGTTTTCCATAGAGATTGTACTAATTTACATGCCCACCAACAATATACAAGTGTTCTCCTTTATCGACATCCTTGCCAGCATCATTTGTTGCCTATCTTTTGGACAACAGCCATTTTAAGTGGGTTGAGATGATGTCTCATTGTAGTTTTGATTTGCATTTCTGTGATGATTAATGATGTTGAGTATTTTTCATATTATCTGTTTGCCATTTGTGTGTCTTCATTTGAGAAATTTCTATTCAAATCTTTGGCCCATTTTAAAAACAGAATTGTTAGGTTTTTTTTCATATTGAGTTGTCTGAGCTCCTTAAATATTCTTGTTATTAATCCTTTGTTAGATGGATAGTGTGTAAATATTTTCTCTAATTCTGTGTGTTGTTGCTTCACTTTGTTGAATGTTTGCTTCGCAGAATCTTTTTAAACTTGATAAGATCCCATTTGTCCATTTTTGCTTTGGTTGTCTGTGCTTTTGAGATATTACTCAAGAAATCTTTGCCAAGACCAATGTCCTGGAGAGTTTCCTGGATACTTTCTTTTAGTAATTTCATAGTTTGAGGTCTTAGATTTAAGTCTTCAATTTATTTTATTTGATTTTTGTATATGGTGAGAGATAGGGGTCTAGTTTCATTTTTTTCTGCATACAGATGTCCAGTTTCCCCAGTACCATTTATTGAAGAAAATATCCTTCCTCCAGCTTATGTTCTTGGCACTTTTGTGAAAAATGAGTTCATGGTAGGTGTGTGGATTTATTTCTGGGTTCTCCATTCTGTTTCATTGGTCTGTGTATCTGTTTTAATGCCAGTACCATGCTGTTCTGGTTCCTGTAGCTCTGTAGTATAATTTGAAGTCAGGTAATGTGATTCCTTCAGTTTTGTTCTTTTTGTTTTGGATAGCTTGGCTATTCTGGGTCTTTTGTGGTTCCCTATAAATTACAGAATTTTTTTCTATTTCTGTGAAGAATGTCATTGCTGTTTTGATAGGGATTGCATTGAATATGTGGAGTGCTTAGGATAGTATGGACATTTTAAAGTATTAATTATTCCAATCCATCAACATGGAATATCTTTCCATTTTTTGTGTACTCTACCATTTCTTTTATCAATGTTTTATAGTTTTTATTGTAGAATCTTTGGTTAAATTATTCCTAGATATTTTATTTTGTGTGTAACTATTGTAATGGGATTACTACTTCTATTTATTTTTGATTGTTCACTGTTGGCACATAGAAATGCTACTGATTTTTGTATGTTGATTTTGTATCCTGCAACTTTACTGAATTTGTCAGTTCTAATAGTTTTCTTGGGAAGTTTTTAGACTTTTCCAAATATGTGATTATATCTTCTGCAAACAAGAGTAATTTGACTTCTTCCTTTCCAATTTGGATGCCCTTTATATCTTTCTGTTATCTGATTGCTCCAGCTAGGACTTCCAGTACTATGTTGGCATCTTTGTCATGTTCCAGGTCATAGAGGAAAGGCTTTCAGTTTTCCCCATTCAATATGATACTAACAGTGGGTCTATGATATATGGCTTTTATTATGTTGAGGTATGTTCCTTGTATCCCCAGGTTTTTGTGGGCTTTTATCATGAAGTGATGTTGAAATGTATCAAATGCTTTTTCAGCATAAATTGAAATAATCATATCACTCTTATTCTTCATTCTATTGGTATGTCACATTGACTAATTTGTGTATATTAAACCATCCTTGCATCCCAGTGATAAATCCGACTTAGTCATTATGCATCATCCTTCTAATGTATCGTTGATTTTGGTTTGCTAGCATTTTGTTGAGGATATTTGCATCAATATTTATCAGAGATATTAGCCTCTAATTTTCTTTTTTTTGTCTGGTTTTGGTGTCAGGGTAATACTGGCCTTGTTGAATGAGTTTGGAAGTATTTCCTCCTCCTCCTCTGTTTTGAAGATTGGTTTAAATAGTATTGGTATTACTCTTCTTTAAATGTTTGATAGAATTCAGCAGTGAAGCCATTAGGTCCTGGGTTTATCTTAACTGAGAGATTTTTTCTTAAGGCTTTGCTGTTGTTCCTTGTTACTAGTCTGCTCAGGTTTTGGTTTTCTTCATGGTTCAATCTTGGTAGCTTGTATGTGTCTAGAAAATTGTCAATTTCTTCTAGATTTTCCAATTTATTGGCATGTAGTTGCTCATAGTAGCCACTAATGATCCTTTGAATTTCTGCAGTATCAGTTGTAATGTCTCCTTTTCCATCTCTGATTTTATTTATTTGTATTTTCTCTCCTTTTTTCTTAATCTGGCAAAAGGTTTGTCAATTTCGTTTAACTTTTCAAAAAACAAATGTCTTGTTGCATTGATCTTTTGTATTGTTTTTAAATTTCAATTTTATTTATTTCTGCTCTTATCTTTATGATTTCTTTTTTTCTATTAATGTTGGGTTGATTTGCTCTTGCTTTACTTATTTATTAATTTTTTATTATACTTTAAGTTCTAGGGTACACGTGTACAACATACAGGTTTGTTACATATGTATACATGTGACATGTTGGTGTGCTGTGCCCATTAACTCATCATTTACATTAGGTATATCTCCTAAAGCTATTCCTCCCCCTTACCCCCTGGCTACAATAGGACTCAGTGTGTGATGTTCCCCTTAATGGGTCCAAGTGATCTCATTGTTCAATTCCCACCTATGAGTGAGAACATTTGGTATTTGGTTTTCTGTTCTTGCGATAGTTTGCAGAGAATGATGGTTTCCAGCTGCATCCATGTCCCTACAAAGGACACGAACTCATTCTTTTTTATGGCTGCATATATTCCATGGTATATATGTGCCACATTTTCTTAATCTAGTCTATCACTGATGGACATTTGGGTTGATTCCAAGTCTTTGCTATTGTGAATACTGCCACATAAACATATGTGTGCATGTGTCTTTATAGCAGCGTGACTTATAATCCTTTGGGTATATCCCCAGTAATGGGATGGCTGGGTCAAATGGTATTTCTAGTTCTAGATCCTTGAGGAATCACCATACTGTTTTCCATAATGGTTGAACTAATTTACAATCCCACCAACAGTGTAAAAGTGTTCCTATTTCTCCACATCCTCTCCAGCACCTGTTGTTTCCTGACTTTTTAATGATTGCTATTCTAACGGTGTGAGTTGGTATCTCATTGTGGTTTTGATTTGCATTTCTCTGATGGCCAGTGATGATGAGCATTTTTTCATGTGTCTGTTGGACGTATGCATGTCTTCTTTTGAGAAATGTCTGTTCATATCCTTTGCCCACTTTTTGATGGGGTTGTTTGTTTTTATCTTGTAAATTTGTTTGAGTTCTTTGTAGGTTCTGGATATTAGCCCTTTGTCTGATGAGTAGATTGCAAAAATTTTCTCCCATTCTGTAGGTTGCCTGTTCACTCTGATGGTAGTTTCTTTTGCTGTGCAGAAGCCCATTAGTTTAGTTAGATCCCATTTGTCAATTTTGGCTTTTGTTGCATTGCTTTTGGTGTTTTAGACATGAAGTCCTTGCCCAGGCCTATGTCATTAATGGTATTACCTAGGTTTTCTTCTAGGGTTTTTATGGTATTAGGTCTAACATTTAAGTCTCTAATCCATCTTGAATTAATTTTCATATAAGGAGTAAGGAAAGGATCCGGTTTCAGCTTTCTACTTATGGCTAGCCAATTTTCCCAGCACCATTTATTCAATAGGGAATCCTTTCCCCATTTCTTGTTTTTCTCAGGTTTGTCAAAGATCAGATGGCTGTAGATGTGTGGTATTATTTCTGAGGGCTCTATTCTGTTCCATTTGTCTATATCTCTGTTTTGGTACCAGTACCATGCTGTTTTGGTTACTGTAACCTTTTAGTATAGTTTGAAATCAGGTAGCATGATGCCTCCAGCTTTGTTCTTTTGGTTTAGGATGTCTAGGCAATGAGGGGTCTTTTTTGGTTCCATATGAACTTTAAAGCAGTTTTTTCCAATTCTGCAAAGAAAGTCGTTGGTAGCTTAATAGGGATGGCATTGAATATTTAAATTACCTTGGGCAGTATGCCCATTTTCACAATATTGATTCTTCCTACCCATGAGCATGGTATGTCCTTCCATTTGTTTGTGTCCTCTTTTATTTCACTGAGCAGTGGTTTGTAGTTCTCCTTGAAGAGGTCCTTTACATCCCTTGTAAGTTGGATTCCTAGGTATTTTATTCTCTTTGAAGCTATTGTGAATGGGAGTTCATTCAAGATTTGTCTCTCTCTGTTTATCGGTTACTGGTGTATAAGAATGCTTGTGATTTTTGCACATTGATTTTGTATCCTGAGACTTTGCTGAAGTTGCTTATTCGCTTAAGTAGATTTTGGGCTGAGACAATGGGGTTTTCTAAATATACAATCTTGTCATCTGCAAACAGGGACAATTTGACTTCTTCTTTTCCTAACTGAATATCCTTGATATCTTTCTCTTGCCTGATTGCCCTAGCCAGAACTTCCAACACTATGTTGAATAGGAGTGGTGAGAGAGGGCATCCCTGTCTTGTGCTAGTTTTCAAATGGAATGCTTCCAGTTTTTGCCCATTCAGTATGATATTGGCTGTGGGTTTGTCATAAATGGCTTTTATTATTTTGAGATACGTTCCATCAATACCGAATTTATTGAGAGTTTTTAGCATGAAGGGCTGTTGAATTTTGTCAAAGGCCTTTACTGCATCTATTGAGATAATCATGTGGTTTTTGTCTTTGGTTCTGTTTATATGCTGTATGACGTTTATTGATTTGCATATGTTGAACAAGCCTTGCATCCCAAGGATGAGGCCCACTTGATCATGGTGGATAAGCTTTTTGATATGCTGCTGGATTCAGTTTGCCAGTATTTTATTGAGGATTTTTGCATTTATGTTCATCAGGGATATTGGTCTAAAATTCTCTTTTTTTTGTTGTATCTCTGTCAGGCTTTGGTATCAGGATGATGTTGGCATCATTAAATGAGTTAGGGAGGATTCCCTCTTTTTCTATTGATTGGAATAGTTTCAGAAGGAATGGTACCAACTCCTCCTTGTACCTCTGGTAGAATTTGGCTGTGAATCCGTCTGGTCCTGGACTTTTTTTGGATGGTAGGCTATTAATTATTGCCTCAATTTCAGAGCCTACTATTGGTCTATTCAGGGATTCAACTTCTTCCTAGTTTAGTCTTGGGAGAGTGTAAGTGTCCAGGAAATTATCCATTTCTTCTAGGTTTTCTAGTTTATTTGCATAGAGGTGTTTATAGCATTCTCTGATGGTAGTTTGTATTTCTGTGGGGTCGGTAGTGATATCCCCTTTATCATTTTTAATTGCATTTCTTTGATTCTTCCCTCATTCCTTCTTGTTAGTCTTGCTAACAGTCTATCAATTTTGTTGATCTTTTCAAAATCCACCTCCTCAATTCAATGATTTTTTGGAGGGTTTTTTGTGTCTCTATCTCCTTCAGTTCTGTTCTGATCTTAGTTATTTCTTGCCTTCTGCTAGCTTTTGAATGTGTTTGCTCTTGCTTCTCTAGTTCTTTTAATCGTGATGTTAGAGTGTCAATTTTAGATCTTTCCTGCTTTCTCTTGTGGGCATTTAGTGCTATAAATTTGCCTCTACACACTGCTTTAAATGTGTCCCAGAGATTCTGGTATGTTGCATCTTTGTTCTCATTGGTTTCAAAGAACATCTTTATTTCTGCCTTCATTTCGTTATGTACCCAGTAGGCATTCAAGAGCAGGTTGTTCAGTTTCCATGTAGTGGAGTGGTTTTGATTGAGTTTCTTAGTCTTGAGTTCTAGTTTGATTGCACTGTGGTCTGAGAGACAGTTTGTTATAATTTCTGTTCTTGTACATTTGCTGAGGAGTGCTTTACTTCCAACTATGTTGTCAATTTTGGAATAAGTGTGATGTGGTGCTGAGAAGAATGTATATTCTGCTGATTTGGGGTGGAGAGTTCTGTAGATGTCTATTAGGTATGCTTGGTGCAGAGTTGAGTTCAATTCCTGGATATCCTTGTTAAGTTTCTGTCTCATTGATCTGTCTAATGTTGACAGTGGGGTGTTAAAGTCTCCCATTATTATTGTATGGGAGTCTAAGTCTCTTTGTAAGTCTCTAAGGACTTGCTTTATGAATCTGGGTGCTCCTCTATTGGGTGCATATGTATTTAGGATAGTTAGCTCTTCCTGATGAATTGATCTCTTTACCATTGTGTAATGGCCTTCTTTGTCTCTTTTGATCTTTGATGGTTTAAAGTCTGTTTTATCAGAGACTAGGAATGCAACCCCTGCTTTTTTTTTGTTTTCCATTTGCTTGGTAAATCTTCCTCCATCCCTTTATTTTGAGCCTATGTAATCTCTAAGCATTTGCTTGTTTGTAAAGGATTTTATTTCTCCTTCACTTATGAAACTTAGTTTGGTTGGATATAAAATTCTGGTTTGAAAATTCTTTTCTTTAAGAATGTAATGTTGGCCCCCATTCTCTTCTGGCCTGCCGAGTTTTTGCTGAGAGATCTGCTGTTAGTCTGATGGACTTCCCTTTGTGGGTAACCCGATCTTTCTCTCTAGCTGCCCTTAACATTTTTTCCTTCATTTCAACTTTGGTGAATGTGACAATTATGTGTCTTAGAGTTGCTCTTCTAGAGGAGTATCTTTGTGGGGTTCTCTGTATTTCCTGAATTTGAATGTTGGTCTGCCTTACTAGATTGGAGAAGTTCTCCTGGATGATATTCTGCAGACTGTTTTCCAACTGGGTTCCATTTTTCTCGTCACTTTCAGGCACCCCAATCAGATGTACATTTGGTCTTTGCACATAATCCCATATTTCTTGGAGGCTGTGTTCATTTCTTTTTACTCTTTTTTCTCTACACTTCTCTTCTCACTTCCTTTCATTCATTTGATTTTCAGTCGCTGATACTCTTTCTTCCAGTTGATCGAGTCAGTTACTGAAGTTTGTGTATTTGTCACATAGTTCTTGTGTTATGGTTTTCATCTCTATCAGTTCTTTTAAGGACTTCTCTACCTTGGTTATTCTAGTTAGCCATTCCCCTAACCTCACTGCCACCTTGCAGTTAGATCTCAGACTGCTGTGCTAGCAAAAAGGGAGGCTCCGTGGGTGTGGGACCCTCTGGGCCAGGTGTGGGATATAGTCTCCTGGTGTGCCCTTTGCTAAGACCTTTGGTAACGTGCAATATTAGGGTGTGAGTTACCTGATTTTCCAGGTGTAGTGTGTCTCAGTTTCCTTTGGCTAGGAAAAGGAATCCCTTCCCCCTTGCTCTTCCCAGTTGAGGCAATGCCTCGCCTTGCTTCAGCTCTCTCTGGTCGGGCTACACCCGTGGACCACCACCAACTGTCCGACATGCCCCAGTGAGATGAACCCAGTACCTCAGTTGAAAATGCAGAAATCACCTGTCTTCTGTGTCACTCACGCTGGGAGCTGGAGGCTGGAGCTGTTCCTATTTGGCCATCTTGGGCATGCCCCCTACTTATTTTTTAAGATGCATTATTAGATTTATTTTCTGAAGTTTTTCCTGTTTGTGACGCAAACAGTTATAGCTGTGAACTCTCTCTTTGCACTCCTTTTGCTGCATTCCATAGGTTTTTGTATGTTATGTTTCAATTATTTTTTTTTCACGAAGTTTTTCAATTTCCTTCATAATTGTTTATTGACCTGCTGGTCTTTCAGGAGTGTGTTGTTTAATTTCCATGTATTTGTATAGTTTCCAAAATTTCTTGTTATTAATTTCTAGGTTTTTTATGTTTTATTTATTTTTTTTCTTTATGAGATGGAGTTTTGCTCTTGTTGCCCAGGCTGGAGTGCAATGGCATGATCTTGGCTCACCACAACCTGTGCCTCCTGAGTTCAAGTGATTCTCCTGCCTCAGCCTCCCAAATAGCTGGGATTATGGACATGCACTACCACACCTGCCTAATTTTTGTGTTTTTAGTAGCGATTGAGTTTCTTCCTGTTGGTCGGACTGGACACAAACTCCTGACCTCAGTTGATCTGCTCACCTCAGCCTCCCAAAGTGCTGGGGTTGCAGGCATGAGACACTGCACCTGGCCGATTTCTAGTTTTATTTCATTGTAGTCAGAGAAGATGCTTGATATTATTTCAATATTTTTGTGTGTGTGTGAGAGGAAACATTACATTTCTTCCTATCTAGGACATGGAGCTGGTGCAGCCCACTCGCCCTTTACAGAGACTTCAGTGAATCTTACCAGGATCTCCTCTCAGCCATACTCCTCAAATCCCATGCCTATGCTCATCACTGAGGTATTTATGGGCAAGCCAGCTTTGCCCAGCTGTGGCTCTGCATCCCCACAGAACAGGAAGCTCAGGGAACTGGGTACTCCAATGTCCAGCCTATCACTTGAAACAACAGACAACATCTCACAGTAAACAATGATCCACTACATACCCATATGCTTGTGCCATAGCTGGTTCTTGTCCGGAGCTGCGCGCCCCGGCCATAGCAAATAATAATTAACGATTAAACGCCTGAGCTCTATTCATTTCCACCTCACACCTCCTCCCTAGATTTGCCTTTTTCCCCCTGTATTAATACCTCACACAAGATGGCGCTCTTCCTGCTGCTTCTTCACCCATTTTTCCCGCGCCCGCGAAAATTGTTACTTTGTAGCGCAGGCGCAACATGACGACCGACCGGAGAAACCGAAACCTACCTGGCCACGCCCTCCGCGATGAGATCATTTCCACCTTGGCCCAACCCCTTCCCCTCCAAGTGTATATAAGGCACTGCATTACCGCCATTAAACGAGACTTGATCAGAGCACTGTCTTGTCTCCATTTCTCGTGTCTCTTGTTCCCCAAATTCCCACCCCCTCTTCCAGGGCCTGCTTCGACGATCCCGCGGGCCGGGATACGTGGCGCCCGAACAGGGACCTGGAAACGAGGGACTCCGTGAGGAAGAGGACGCCAAAGGACGGTCGACCGCTAACAAAGACAAAAGAAGTTAAACTCTTCCGATCACCGCGGGAACCTGCCGCGTCAGAATCGAAGGTAAGTGACGCGTCCGAAATGGGACAAGAATTAAGTCAACATCAAATCTATGTAGGGCAATTAAAAGAGGCTTTAAAGATACGAGGAGTAAAGGTTAAAGGTAATGATTTGTTTAAATTTTTTGATTTTGTAAAAGACACTTGCCCTTGGTTCCCACAGGAAGGAACTATTGATATTAAAAGATGGCGTAGAGTAGGGGATTGTCTTCAGGACTATTATAATACTTTTGGGCCAGAAAAAATTCCTGTGACCGCCTTCTCTTATTGGAACCTCATTAGAGATTTAATAGATAAGAAGGAGGCCGATCCGCAAGTCATGGCTGCGGTCACTCAGACAGAGCATATTTTAAAGGTTAGTTCCCGCTCTAACCTTACAAAGCCTCCGCAAGATATGGAGGAGGATCTCATTTCCCTTGAAAGTGATCATGAGGAAATCAAGTCTCCTTCTGTAACAGATAAAGAAATGCCACACGAAAACAAACCAAAAAAATACCCAATTTTACAGATGCTTCAAAAAGAGGAGGAAATTAAGAAGCCTAATCAATTGGACATAAATTGGGATGATTTAGAGGAAGAGGCGGTTAAATATCACAACCCTGATTTGCCTCCCTTTATTTCATACCCGCCCCCATATAATAAGACACATAATGAGGCTTCTGCGCCCATTGTTATGGCAGCAATAGATCCCAAAGAAGAATTAAAACAAAAAATTGCTCAACTAGAAGAACAAATTAAACTTGAAGAGTTACATCAATCATTGATAATTAGGCTCCAAAAGCTAAAAACAGGAAATGAAAAAATACCCAACTCAGACGCTATGGAGGGTTCCTTGCGCCCACCTCAGCGGCCTGGACAGCATGTTCCAAGAGGGGGGTTAGTTGCTAGCCGACACAGAGAAGACTCCTCCCCCAAAGATTTTTTCTGGTCACTGAAACCATAGATGAACAGGGACAGGCTTGGAGGCATCATACTGGATTTTATTTTACTATTATAAAAGAGTTAAAGACTGCTGCCTCTCAGTATGGGGCTACTGCTCCATATACTCTTGCTATAGTGGAATCTGTAGCTGAGAATTGGCTCACTCCTACAGACTGGAATACCTTAGTTAGGGCAGTCCTTTCTGGGGGAGACCACTTAATTTGGAAGTCAGAGTTCTTTGAAAATTGTAGAGATACAGCTAAAAGAAATCAACAGGCAGGAAACGGTTGGGATTTTGATATGTTAACTGGTTCAGGTAATTATGCAGACACTCAGGCCCAAATGCAATATGACCCTGGATTGTTTTCACAAATCCAGGCTGCTGCTACAAAAGCCTGGAGAAAACTTCCCGTTAAAGGAGATCCAGGGGCCTCGCTCACAGCGGTTAAACAAGGACCTGATGAGCCATTTTCAGACTTTGTGCATAGACTTATGACCACGGCAGGTAGAATCTTTGGAAATGCAGAAACGGGTGTAGATTATGTTAAACAGTTAGCTTATGAAAACGCCAACCCCGCCTGCCAAGCGGCAATCAGACCTTATCGAAAGAAAACAGATTTAACAGGATACATTCGCCTTTGTTCAGATATTGGGCCCTCATATCAACAAGGCCTAGCAATGGCCGCCGCTTTTAGCGGCCAAACAGTAAGAGACTTCCTCATTAACAAAGGTAAAGATAAAGGGGGATGTTTTAAGTGCGGTAAAAGGGGACACTTTGCAAAAGATTGCCATGAAAACCAAAATAAGAATCCAGAAGCAAAAATCCCAGGCCTTTGCCCAAGGTGTAAAAGAGGAAGGCACTGGGCAAACGAATGTAAATCTAAAACTGACAGTCAAGGAAATCCTTTACCCCCCAGGCAGGGAAACGGGATGAGGGGCCAGCCCCAGGCCCCGAAACAAGCATACGGGGCAGTCAGCTTTGTTCCAGCCAGCAACAGCAATCCATTTCAAAACTTAGTAGAGCAACCCCGGGAAGTGCAGGACTGGACCTCAGTTCCACCTCCCACACAGTACTAACACCTGAAATGGGACCACAAACCTTAAATACCGGAATATATGGACCCTTACCACCTAACACTTTTGGGCTACTCTTGGGTAGAAGTAGTGTCACCATGAGAGGCTTACAAGTCCTCCCTGGAGTTATCGATAATGATTATGAAGGAGAAATTAAAATTATGGCCAGAGCTATTGATAGTATTATTACTGTCCCTCAAGGAGTTAGAATAGCTCAGTTAATCCTGCTACCTTTGGTTAAAACAGATAGTAATATCCAACACTCTAATAGAAATATAAAAGGTTTCGGATCATCAGACATATATTGGGTGCAACCAATTACAAATCAAAAACCCTCTCTAACCTTATGGTTAGACGGGAAGGCATTCACTGGACTAATAGACATAGGGGCTGATGTAACTATCATTAAACAGGAAGATTGGCCCTCTCATTGGCCTACTACAGAGACTTTAACTCACTTAAGAGGAATTGGACAAAGCAGTAATCCTAAACAAAGTTCTAAATACCTAACATGGACAGATAAAGAAAACAATTCAGGCCTCATTAAGCCATTTGTCATCCCTTACCTACCTGTTAACCTTTGGGGGCGAGATCTGCTCTCTCAAATGAAAATTATAATGTGTAGTCCAAATGATATAGTTACTGCACAAATGTTAACTCAAGGATACACCCCTGGTAAAGGTCTTGGAAAAGGAGAAAACGGTATCCCACAGCCTATACTGGTTTCAGGACAACTTGATAAAAAGGGGTTTGGAAATTTTTAGCTCAGGCCACTGACATACCTGCACCCCAAAGGTGCGCTGACCCCATTACTTGGAAGTCAGATGAGCCCGTTTGGGTTGATCAGTGGCCTTTACTCAATGATAAATTAAGTGCTGCCCAACAGTTAGTGCAGGAACAACTGGTAGCAGGACATATTGTGGAAAGTAATTCTCCTTGGAATACACCTATTTTTGTTATTAAAAAGAAGTCTGGTAAATGGAGACTCTTACAAGATTTAAGAGCAGTAAATATCACTATGATCCTTATGGGTGCCTTACAACCAGGATTGCCTTCACCGGTTGCGATTCCTCAAAAATATTTTAAAATCATTATTGACCTTAAAGACTGCTTTTTTACAATTCCCCTTCACCCTGCTGACCAAAAAAGATTTGCCTTTAGTCTTCCATCTGCAAATTTTAGACAACCAATGAAGCGCTATCAATGGAACGTCTTACCTCAGGGTATGGCCAATAGTCCTACCTTGTGTCAAAAATATGTAGCTGCCGCTATAGAGCCAGTCAGAAAAGCATGGACACAAATGTATATTATACATTATATGGATGATATTTTAATAGCAGGAGAAATTGGCGAACAAGTCTTACAGTGCTTTGCCCAACTCAAACAAAAGTTAACAGCAGCCGGACTACAAATAGCCCCAGAAAAAGTACAATTACAAGATCCATACACCTATCTTGGTTTCCAAATTAATGGACCCAAAATCATTAATCAAAAAGCCGTTATACGTCGTGATCATTTAAAAATTTTAAATGATTTCCAAAAATTACTGGGAGACATAAATTGGCTTCGGCCATACTTAAAACTCACTACAGGAGAGTTAAAACCTCTTTTCGATATATTAAAAGGAGACTCTAATCCAAAATCCCCCAGGTCCATTACTAAAGAAGCATTAATAGCACTCCAACAGGTAGAACATGCCATTGCAACACAATTTGTTACCAGTATTGATTATTCTCAGCCATTAATATTCATTATTTTTAACACGACAATAACCCCTACTGGCTTATTCTGGCAGAACAATCCCATTATTTGGGTACACCTGCCCTCCTCCCCTAAAAAGGTTTTGTTGCTTTATTATGATGCCATAGCTGATCTAATTATCTTGGGAAGAGAAAACAGTAGAAAATACTTTGGAATAGAACCCTCTACCATTATACAGCCCTACACTCAATCACACATCCATTGGCTGTTACAAAATACGGAAGCCTGGCCAATTGCTTGCGCTTCTTACACTGGCACAATTGACAACCATTACCCACCTAACAAACTCATTCAATTTTGCAAACTTCATGCGTTTGTGTTTCCCTATATTACCAGTAAAGAACCTCTCAATGACGCATTATTAATTTTTCACTGATGGATCTTCCACAGGACTTGCCGCCTACACCTACAATAATATAGTCGTTAAATTCCAGACCACTTATACATCAGCTCAGCTGGTCGAATTGCAAGCTATAATTGCAGCACTATCAGCTTTTCCTTGTCAGCCACTTAACATTTACACAGACAGCGCCTACCTGGCTCATTCAATACCCCTCTTAGAGACCGTGCCTCAAATTAAACATATTTCAGGCACAGCTAACCTATTTTTACAATGTCAACAACTTATTCAAAAAAGGACTACTCCCTTTTTTCTTGGGCATATCAGAGCACATTCAGGATTACCGGGACCTTTAACTCAAGGTAACGCAACAGCCGACACGGCAACAAAAACCATAGCCACAGTCACTACAGACAATTTGCAACAAGCACAAAAAGCACATGCCTTACATCATTTAAACGCCCAAACCTTAAGACTTATGTTTAAACTTACCAGAGAACAAGCTCGACAAATAGTTAAACAATGCACCAACTGCATAACGTATTTACCTGTTCCCTATCTAGGAGTTAACCCCCGAGGACTCATCCCCAACGAAATTTGGCAAATGGACGTTACTCACCACTTAGAATTTGGTCAACTAAAATATATCCATGTATGCATAGACACCTATAGTGGATTCATTAGTGCAACTCTCCAAACAGGAGAGGCCACCAAACATGTCATAGCTCATTTATTACACTGCTTTTCTATTTTAGGAATACCCAAACAAATCAAAACGGATAATGGCACTGGTTATATAGCCAAAACCTTCTTACAATTCTGTAATACCCTACAAATTAAACATACCACAGGCATTCCATACAATCCCCAAGGACAAGGTATAGTAGAAAGAGCTCATCTGTCATTAAAAACTGTTATCACAAAATTAAAAGGGGGGAGATGGTACCCCGTGAAGGGTACCCCCAGAAACATACTCAATCATGCCCTGTTTATCCTTAATTTTTAAAATTTGGACAGTCGTGGAAAATCGGCTGCCTACCGTTTCTGGCATCCTGAATCTCAAAAACAGTTTGCAATGGTAAAATGGAAAGATCCACTTGATAATTCATGGCATGGCCCCGATCCAGTTTTAATTTGGGGAAGAGGCTCAGTATGCATCTTCTCACAAAAAAATGATGCAGCCAGATGGCTGCCTGAAAGATTGGTAAGACAAATAAATCATAACCATTGTCAGTCCAGGGAAGATAAATCTCCCTGAGAAGTTTCTTCCTTTTTGTTTTTCAGAAAATGAAGCCTAACATGAGATTCCTTTGGAGAATAATCGCTCTATATAACATAGTGACAGTCTACGCAGGTTTTGGTGACCCTCGTAAAGCAATAGGATTAATACGAAAACAATACGGCCAGCCTTGTGACTGCAGAGGGGGACAAATATCTGAACCTCCGTCAGACAGAATCATCCAGGTGACTTGCACGGGCAAGACAGCTTACCTAATGCCAAACCAGTTATGGAAATGTAAGTCTACCCCAAGAGATACCTCACCTAGCGGGCCGCTCCTAGAATGCCTTTGTAGCTCTTTTCAATCTTCTATACATAGTTCCTGTTATACCTCCTATCAACAATGCAAATCAGGCAATAGAACATACTATACGGCCACGTTACTAAAAACACAAACTGGAGGTATCAATGAAGTACAAGTATTAGGATCCACTAATAAACTTGTACAATCTCCTTGTAACGGCCAAAAAGGAAAGCCTGTTTGTTGGAGCACTACCGCCCCCATTCACATTTCTGATGGAGGAGGCCCATTAGATATTGCAAGAATTAAAACCGTCCAGAAAAAATTAGAAGAGATTCATAAAGCTCTATATCCTGAACTTCAATATCACCCTTTAGCCCTACCTGAGCTTAGATATAATTTTAGGCTCGATGCTCAAACTTTTGATATCCTCAATGCTACTTACAATTTACTTCAAATGTCCAATACAAGCCTGGCCCACGATTGTTGGCTTTGTCTTAAAATGGGCCCCCCTATTCCTCTGGCTATACCTAACCTTTTGTCGTCCTATGTCAATTACTCAAATGAATCCTTGGTAAATAATTCCTGTCCTATTATCTCCCCCCTCTTAGTTCAACCGATGATGTTTTCTAATTCCTCTTGCCCCTTTTCACCATCATATAATAACACTAAATAAATTGATTTAGGCTATGTTGTGTTTGACAACTGTACCTCCATAATCAATGCCACCAACCCTTTGTGTGCTGTAAATGGCTCGGTTTTCGTTTGTGGAAACAACATGGCATATACTTATCTACCTACAAATTGGACAGGGCTTTGTGTTCTGGCCACTCTTCTCCCCGACATTGATATCATCCCTGGAGATGAACCTATCCCCATCCCCGCTATTGAACATTTTATTTATAGACCGAAACGAGCCATACAATTTATTCCCTTGTTGGCTGGACTAGGAATCACCACTGCTTTTACTACAGGAGCCACAGGCCTAGGAGTCTCACTAACCCAATATACTAAATTATCCAACCAATTAATTTCAGATGTACAGACCTTATCCAGTACTATACAAGATTTACAAGACCAAGTAGACTCATTAGCTGAAGTAGTTCTCCAGAATAGAAGAGGTCTAGATTTGTTAATGGCAGAACAGGGAGGGATCTGTTTGGCTTTACAGGAAAAGTGCTGTTTTTACGCCAGCAAATCCGGAATCGTCAGAGATAAGATAAAGACTTTACAAGAAGAACTAGAAAAGCGCAGAAAAGGCCTGGCCGCCAATCCATTGTGGACTGGACTCGATGGACTTCTCCCCTATCTCCTGCCATTTCTTGGTCCTTTACTTACTCTTCTACTCTTCCTCACTCTCGGGCCTATAATCCTTAATAAGCTTATGGCATTCGTCAGACAACAAATCGAGGCCTTCCAGGCCAAACCTATACAGGTCCATTATCATCGCCTTGAGATGACTGAAAATGGTGAGTCTTATTTACCTTAATAAGACCACCTCCCCTGTGTGCTGAACTGGACAGTCAATGACGGGTAAGAGGACACTATCTCCATCGGAGCCTAAGACAGGAGGGCCGCCCTTGCTGCTGCCTTATCCCATGATGGGCCTAGAAGGTGGGGATGAGTTGACCCAACCTAAGACAGGCGCGGTTCCCGAGGGGTTGTTTCTTATCATAAAACAATAAAAAGGGGGACCTGTCCGGAGCTGCGCGCCCCGGCCATAGCAAATAATAATTAACGATTAAACGCCTGAGCTCTATTCATTTCCACCTCACACCTCCTCCCTAGATTTGCCTTTTTTCCCCTGTATTAATACCTCACACAAGATGGCGCTCTTCCTGCTTCTTCTTCACCCATTTTTCCCGCGCCCGCGAAAATTGTTACTTTGTAGCGCAGGTGCAACATGACGACTGACCGGAGAAACCGAAACCTACCTGGCCACGCCCTCCGCGATGAGATCATTTCCACCTTGGCCCAACGCCTTCCCCTCCAAGAGTATATAAGGCACTGCATTACCGCCATTAAACAAGACTTGATCAGAGCACTGTCTTGTCTCCATTTCTCGTGTCTCTTGTTCCCCAAATTCCCACCCCCTCTTCCAGGGCCTGCTTCGACGATCCCGCGGGCCGGGATAGGTTCTTACCTATAAGTGCCATCTACTTGCTTGTAAGTTGAATCAGACAGTTTAACATAAAATCTGTTGACAAAGGGCATAGGGCTGTAGAAGAAAACCCAAAAGACCTTACCCAATATACTCTACAGTCACACCCCATAGGAAGGGAGAGAAGGATAAAGGAAAAGAAAAAAATAAGAAAAGGAAATATTCTATCCACAGAAAAATAATTTCAAAAACTAAAAGTGGCAGCCTCTCCAAATGAGAAGGAACCATCATGAGAATTCTGACACCATGAAATATCTGGACATTGTAAACCACCAAAAAATCATGCTAGCTCCCCAGAAATGAACTGTAAGCAAAATGGAACTCAGAAATGACATATAAAGGATTCAAAATATAGATCACAAAGAAGATCAATGAAATTCAAGATAAAATTGAAAATTAACACAAAAAAACTACCAAAGCAATCTGGGAAATGAAGAAAAAGATACACATCTTTAAAAAATCAATCAGAATTCTGGAATTGAAAAATTTGCTTAAAGAATTTCAGAATACAATGGAAAGATTTATCAACAGACTAGACCAAGCCAAAGAAAGAATTTCAGGGTCTGAAGACCAGTCTCTTGAACTAACCCAGTCAGATAGAAAAAAAGAAAAATAGTTTTAAAAAATGAAGAAAGCCTTTGAGAAATACGTGATTATGTCTAACAATCAAACCTATGAATTATTGGCATTCCTGAGAGAGAAGATAAAGTAAACAACATGGAAAATGCATTTGAGGGAATACTTCAAAAATTTTCAAGAAAAAAGAGCAACAAAATCTGGATGACAGCACATCAGTGTGCATCATAATTTGCCCAATATCTTAAGACGACTTTTGAGATCTACCACTCAGAAAAAATTTCTTTTGAAAATATTACTGCTCCTTGACAATGCACCTAATCATGGCACCCATAAGCTCTGATGGAGATGTATCAGGAGAGTTATTTTCATTACTGACAACACAACATTTATTTTGCAGTCATGAATCAAGTAGTAATTTCAAATTCTAAGTCTTTTTTTTTGTGTGTGTGTGTCATAAAATATTTAATATTGCAGTTTTATAATGTATTATAGTATTTGGTAGGAAAAACATAATCATTACTCTGTTTTTTGTATTTTTTATAATTCTTAAATACTTACTCTTTTACAGTAACTATAAGATTATTTTGTGATATGAGATTTTGCCTAAGATAGTATAAAATTTCTTTTTATTATTATTATTATTATACTTTAAGTTCTAGGGTACATGTGCATAACATGCAGGTTTGTTACATATGTATACTTGTGTCATGTTGGTGTGCTGCACCCATCAACTCGTCAGCACCCATCAACTCGTCATTTACATCAGGTATAACTCCCAGTGCAATCCCTCCCCCCTCCCCCCTCCCCATGATAGGCCCCAGTGTGTGATGTTCCCCTTCCTGAGTCCAAGTGATCTCATTGTTCAGTTCCCACCTATGAGTGAGAACATGCGGTGTTTGGTTTTCTGTTCTTGTGATAGTTTGCTAAGAATGATGGTTTCCAGCTACATCCATGTCCCTACAAAGGACACAAACTCATCCTTTTTTATGGCTGCATAGTATTCCATGGTGTATATGTGCCACATTTTCTTAATCCAATCTGTCACTGATGGACATTTGGGTTGATTCCAAGTCTTTGCTATTGTGAATAGTGCTGCAATAAACATACGTGTGCATGTGTCTTTCTAGCAGCATGATTTATAATCCTTTGGGTATATACCCAGTAATGGGATGGCTGGGTCATATGGTACATCTAGTCCTAGATCCTTGAGGAATCGCCATACTGTTTTCCATAATGGTTGAACTAGTTTACAATCCCACCAACAGTGGAAAAGTGTTCCTATTTCTCCACATCTTCTCCAGCACCTGTTGTTTCCTGACTTTTTAATGATCGCCATTCTAACTGGTGTGAGATGGTATCTCATTGTGGTTTTGATTTGCATTTCTCTGATGGCCAGTGATGATGAGCATTTTTTCATGTGTCTGTTGGCTGTGTGAATGTCTTCTTTTGAGAAATGTCTGTTCATATCCTTTGCCCACTTTTTGATGGGGTTGTTTGTTTTTTTCTTGTAAATTTGTTTGAGTTCTTTGTAGGTTCTGGATATTAGCCCTTTGTCAGATGAGTAGATTGCAAAAATTTTCTCCCATTCTGTAGGTTGCCTGTTCACTCTGATGGTAGTTTCTTTTGCTGTGCAGAAGCTCTTTAGTTTAATGAGATCCCATTTGTCAATTTTGGTTTTTGCTGCCGTTGCTTTTGGTGTTTTAGACATGAAGTCTTTGCCCATGCCTATGTCCTGAATGGTACTGCCTAGGTTTTCCTCTAGGGTTTTTATGGTATTAGGTCTAACATTTAAGTCTCTAATCCATCTTGAATTAATTTTCGTATAAAGAGTAAGGAAAGGATCCAGTTTCAGCTTTCTACTTATGGCTAGCCAATTTTCCCAGCACCCAAATTGTAAGTCTTATCATTAGACATGTACAGTTCAGAAGGCGATACCTGCTAGAGATAGTCATTCCTCTGAATAATGAGGGCAAAGTAAATTAAAAACCTTTTCAAAAAGGTTAAGAACATTGGTAATTCATGGGAAGATTCAAACTACCAATATTAACATGAGTTAGAAGAAATTGATTCCAACCCTCATAGATGACTTGGAGGTTCAAGACTTCAGTAAAGAAAGTAAATGCAGATGTGGTGGAAATAGCAAGAGAATTAGAAGTGGAGCTTGAAAATGTGACTAAATTGCTGCAATCTTATGATCAAACTCTAATGGATGAGGAGTTGTTTCTTACAGATAAGCAATGAAATTGTTTCCTTGACAATGAATCTACTACTGTTGAACATTGTTAACATGACAAAAGAAAGGATTTAAAATATTATATAAATTTTGTTGGGGAAGAAGTAGCAGGATTTCAGAGGATTGATTCCAATTTTGGAAGGAGTTTTACTGTGGATGAAATGTTATCAAATAGCATCACATGCTATAGAAAAGTCTTTTATGAAAGGAAGAGTCAGTGTGGTAGACTTCATTGTTGTCTCATTTAAAGAAATTTTTACAGCCACTCAAAGATTCAGTAAGCACTACCATGATCAGTCAGCAGCCATCAACACTGAGCTAACACCCTCCACTAGCAACAAGATTATGACTTGCTGAAGACTCTAATGATTATTAGCATTTTGTAACCATAAAGTATCTCAAAATTAAGTTATGCACACTTTTTAGATGTAATGCTATTGCACACTTAACCTACAGTATAGTGTAAACATAACTTTTATACATACTGGGAAACCAAAAAATTCACGTGTCCTGCTCTATTGAAATATTTTCATTATTGTGGTAGTCTGGAATTGAACACACAATATCTTCAAGATATGCCTGGTCATCCTTATAACCAAAAATGTAGTTTTCCATCCAGTTTTGTACATTGTGGTCATTCTTCACTGTGTGTCTGTTTAATAATACACGTACCTCCCATATATCACTGAAACACATTTTTTTTGCTGTTCTATCAGTTTCCTTTCTTGGTGTGCATTATTTTATTATTTCTGACAATGATAGGGAAAAAAATTACAGATAAGCTATGTCTGGAGGTGCCTAAGAGGTGGGAGAAGCATAATTTCTCAAGTTTTCTCTACTAAATCCTCTGACATTGGCTCTTCCATTGGTTATTCTGAGCACGTTTTACTTCTGCAGTAATGGGGAGAGGAGAACCCTATATTTTTTCCATTCTCTTGAACACCTATGACCTTTGTCTCCTTGGAGTGAAATAACAGCCTTCTATTTGATGTGATGACTTTTTTGATGAAGGAACAGAGTTACTAGAGTATACATTCAGGGAAACTAATGCTTTTGGAGTTTGTTTTGTTTTGCTAAAATTGCTCTTGAGAAAGCCGTGGTATAAGCAATAATGTACCACAATGCAAATCGTAAGATCTCCATTCAAATCCAAGTTCTGCCACATAATGAGATATGTGACACTAGATGGATCTCCCTTTCCCCATTTAAAAAATAAAAAAAAAATTATTCTTTGCCTTCTAATGCTTTGGAACAAGTTTAATGATAAAGTGGAGAAAATTCTCTTTAGTTGCTTTCAGAATCTCTGTCACTGTTTTATTTATTTATTTATTTATTTTTTATTATTATTATACTTT
Source organism: Theropithecus gelada (assembly GCF_003255815.1). Taxonomy (NCBI): domain Eukaryota; kingdom Metazoa; phylum Chordata; class Mammalia; order Primates; family Cercopithecidae; genus Theropithecus; species Theropithecus gelada. The sequence continues at coordinate 91,175,955 of NC_037677.1, forward strand.
AAGTTCTAGGGTACATGTGCATAAGGTGCAGGTTTGTTACATATGTATACTTGTGCCATGTTGCTGTGCTGCAACCATCAGTTCGTCAGCACCCATCAACTCGTCATTTACATCAGGTATAACTCTCAATGCAATCCCTTCCCCCTCCCCCCTCCCCATGATAGGCCCCGGTGTGTGATGTTCCCCTTCCCGAGTCCAAGTGATCTCATTGTTCTTGAAAATTAAGTTATAATGTGTCTTATGTGGGTCTCTGCGGATATATTGATTGGAATTTCTTGAGCTTCCTTAATGTTTATATTCATGACTGTCATCAAATTTGGGTTGTTTTAAGTCATTGTTTCTTCAAATATTCTGTCTGTTTATCTCTTTTCCTCCTTGGATTTCCGTAATGCATATGTTGGTCTGCTTGATGGGGTCCTACAGATCCCTTAGGCTCTATTTCATTTTCTTTAATCTTTTTTCAGTCTGTTCATCAGGCTTGATACTTTCCACTGACCTATCTATCTTCATGATCTCTGATTCTTCTGCCAGCTCAAATCTGCTTTTGAATCCCTCTAGTGAATTTTTAATCTCAGTTATTATACTTTTAAGCTCCAGAATTTCTTTTTGGTTTAATTTTAGGTTTTTATCTCCTTATTAATATTTATATTTTGTTCATACATCTTTTGTTTAACCTTTATCATATCTTAGTTTGTGAGTTCAAAATACCTGAGACAAGTCTCAGTCAATTTAGGAAGCTCATTGTGCCAAGATTAAGGACACACCCATGACACAACCTCAGGAGATCCTGATAACATGTGGTCAAAGTCATCAGGGAACAGCTTAGTTTTATACATTTTAGGGAGACAGGAGACATCAGTAAATGTACATACTATTTGAATTCATTTGATCTGGAAAGATGGGACAACTCAAAGTGGGGAGCGGGGTTCAGGACATAGGTAGATAAAAGATAAATGATTGCATTCTTTTGGGTTTCTGATTAGCTTTTCGCTGAATACACAATTCACAGCAATAGTCACTTATTCCTTGGTCTGGGTTAGTAAAACAATAAGGCAGAGGAAGCAATCAGATATTTGTCTCACATAAACAGAGAGATGACTTTGAGTTCTGTCTGTCCCTTGTCCACAAGTAATTTTCTTGTGGGCAAATTGTGAGGGAGGTTGGTAGCTTTTTAAACTCTTTGTAGCTATCTTATTTAGGAATAGAATGAGAGGCAAGTTTGTCCAACACAGTTCCCAGCTTGACTTTTCCCTTTGGCTTAGTGATTTTAGGACCCTGACATTTATTTTCCTTTCACATTTTCCAGCATTTTTTTTTTTTCAATCTTTTGGAAAAAGCATTTCTCAAGAAAATAAGTCTCTGGTTTCAGGTTTTGTCTGATCTCTCATGGTTAGAATAATTTATTATTAGATGGATAGGTCCCATATTATTAGGAAAACTCATTTTTAGCAGGTGGTAAAGTCCCACATTTTATGAAGTGAAAATCAGGAGAGGAAGGGAGAAAAACAGCAACAAACAACAACAACAAAAAGAACAAAAGGGCTGTTGAATTTTGTTGAAGGCCTTTTCTGCATTTATTGAGATAATCATGTGGTTTTTGTCTTTGGTTCTGCTTATGGGATGGATTACGTTTACTGATTTGCTTATGTTGAACCAGCCTTGCATCCCAGGGATGAAGCCAACTTGATCTTGGGGGATAAGCTTTTTGATATGCTGCTGGATTCGGTTTGCCAGTATTTTATTGAGGATTTCTTCATCAATGTTCATTAGGGATATTGGCCTAAAATTCTCTTTTTTTGTTGTTTCTCTGCCAGGATTTGGTGTCAGGATAATGCTGACCTTATAAAATGAGTTAGGGAGGATTCTCTCTTTTTCTATTGATTGGAATAGTTTCAGAAGGAATGGTACCAGCTCCTCTGTGTACCTCTATAGTATTCTGTGATGGTAGTTTGTATTTCTATAGGATCAGTGGTGATATCCTCTTTATCATTTTTTATTGCATCTATTTGATTCTTCTCTTTTTTCTTATTTATTAGTCTTGCCAGTGGTCTCTCAATTTTGTTGATCTTGTCAAAAAACCAGCTCCTGGATTCATTGATTTTTTGAATTTTTTTTTGTGTCTCTGTCTCTTTCAGTTCTGTTCTGATCTTAGTTATTTCTTGCCTTCTGCTAGCTTTCGAATGTGTTTGTTCTTGCTTCTCTAGTTCTTTTAATTGTGATGTTAGGGTGTCGATTTTAGATCTTTCCTGGTTTCTCTTGTGGACATTTAGTGCTGTAAATTTCCCTCCACATACTTCTTTAAATGTGTCTCAGAGATTCTGCTATGTTGTGTCTTTGTTCTCATTGGTTTCAAAGAACATCTTTATTTCTGCCTTCATTTTGTTATTTAAGCAGTAGTGATTCAGGAGCAGGTTGCTCAGTTTCCATGTAGTTGTGCAGTTTTGAGTAAGTTTAATCCTGAGTTCTAGTTTGATTGCACTGTGGTCTGAGAGACAGTTTGCTTTGATTTCTGTTCTTTTACATTTGCTGAGGAATGCTTTACTTCCAACTATGTGGTCAGTTTGGGAAGAAGTGTGATGTGGTGCTGAGAAGAATGTATATTCTGTTGATTTGGGATGGAGAGTTCTGTAGATGACTATTAGGTCCACTTGGTGCAGAGCTGAATTCAAATCCTGGATATCCTTGTTAACCTTTTGTCTCATTGATCTGTCTAACATTGACAGTGGGGTGTTTAAGTCTCCCATTATTGAGTGGGAATCTAAGTCTCTTTGTAGGTCTCTAAGGACTTGCTTTATGAATCTGGGTGCTCCTGTATTGGATGCATATATATTTAGGATAGTTAGCTCTTCTTGTTGAATTGATCCCTTTACCATTACGTAATGGCCTTCTTTGTCTCTTTTAATCTTTGTTGGTTTAAAGTCTCTTTTATCGGAGACTAGGACTGCAACCCCTGCTTTTTTTTTGCTTTCCATTTCCTTTGTAGATCTTCCTCCATCGCTTTATTTTGAGCCTATGTGTGTCTTTTCATGTGAGATGAGGCTCCTGAATACAGCACACTGATGGGTCTTTACTCTTTATCCAAAGGGTCAGTCTGTGTCTTTTAATTGGAGCATTTAGCCTATTTAAATTTAAGGTTAATATTGTTATGTGTGAGGGGTGGAGCAAGATGGCCAAATAGGAACAGCTCCAGTCTCCAACTCCCAGCGTGAGTGACACAGAAGACCGGTGATTTCTGCATTTTTAACTGAGGTACTGGGTTCATCTCACTAGGGAGTGCCGGACAATCGGTGCTGGTCAGCTGCTGCAGCCCAACCAGCGAGAGCTGAAGCAGGGTGAGGCATCGCCTCACCTGGGAAGTGCAAGGGGGAAGGGAATCCCTTTTCCTAGCCAGGGGAACTGAGACACACAACACCTGGAAAATTGGGTAACTCCCACCCCAATACTGCGCTTTAAGCAAACGGGCACACCAGGAGATTATATCCCACACCTGGCCGGGAGGGTCCCATGCCCATGGAGCCTCACTCATTGCTAGCACAGCAGTCTGCCATATCGTGGCAAGGCAGCAGCGAGGCTGGGGGAGGGGCACCCTCCATTGCTGAGGCTTAAGTACGTAAACAAAGTCGCAGGGAAGCTCGAACTGGGTGGAGCTCACAGCAGCTCAAGGAAACCTGCCTGTCTCTGTAAACTCCACCTCTGGGGACAGGGCACAGTAAACAACAACAAAAGCAGCAGAAACCTCTGCAGACACAAACGACTCTGTCTGACAGCTTTGAAGAGAGCAGTGGATCTCCCAACATGGAGGTTGAGATCTGAGAAGGGACAGACTGCCTGCTCAAGTGGGTCCCTGACCCCTGAGTAGCCTAACTGGGAGACATCCCCCACTAAGGGCAGTCTGACACCCCACACCTCACAGGGTTGAGTACACCCCTGAGAGGAAGCTTCCAAAGCAAGAATCAGACAGGTACACTCGCTGTTCAGCAATATTCTATCTTCTGCAGCCTCTGCTGCTGATACCCAGGCAAACAGGGTCTGGAGTGGACCTCAAGCAATCTCCAACAGACCTACAGCTGAGGGTCCTGACTGTTAGAAGGAAAACTATCAAACAGGAAGGACACCTACACCAAAACCCCATCAGTACGTCACCATCATCAAAGACCAGAGGAAGATAAAACCACAAAGATGGGGAAAAGGCAGGGCAGAAATGCTGGAAATTCAAAAAATTAGAGCGCATCTCCCCTGGCAAAGGAGCGCAGCTCATTGCCAGCAACGGATCAAAGCTGGACGGAGAATGACTTTGACAAGATGAGAGAAGAAGACTTCAGTCCATCAAACTTCTCAGAGCTAAAGGAGGAATTACGTACCCAGTGCAAAGAAACTAAAAATCTTGGAAAAAAAAGTGGAAGAATTGATAGCTAGAGTAATTAATGCAGAGAAGTTCATAAACGAAATGAAAGAGATGAAAACCATGACACGAGAAATACGTGACAAATGCACAAGCTTCAGTAACTGACTCGATCAACTGGAAGAAACAGTATCAGTGATTGAGGATCAAATGAATGAAATGAAGCGAGAAGAGAAACCAAAAGAAAAAAGAAGAAAAAGAAATGAACAAAGCCTGCAACAAGTATGGGATTATGTAAAAAGACCAAATCTATGTCTGATTGGGGTGCCTGAAAGTGAGGGGGAAAATGGAACCAAGTTGGA